>NC_063021.1:3900000-4017737 GCF_020509005.1 Fulvia fulva
GCCCTTCGATCAAACTTGCTCAAAAGCTTCTGAGAAACGACAAGACGAATTGAACGGCGATACCAACACAGCCAGCTCAATGCGAATCCCATATGCGCCGAAAGAGCCCGCAGACCCGACGCCAGAGAACCAAGCCATATACGACCGCATAGCAGAACGACGAAAGCCACGACCGCTGATACCACTCGATCTCGCGCTGTTGCATAACCCCGCCATTGCGGATGGGTATAATTCCTTGATGGGTGCTATTCGCACCAAGTCATCTTTCTCCCAAGCTCTGGCTGAGCTCGCGATTTGCTATATCGCGGTGTTGAATGATGCAACATATGAGTGGACTGCTCATGCACCGCTTGCTTTGAAAGCTGGTGCCAGTCGGAAGGCGCTTGAGGCTGTCCTCAACAATGACGTGAAGAATTCGGATATGTTGAGTGAAGAGGAGCAGGACGTGTTGGAGTTCACGAGGCAGTCGACGAAAGAGATCAAAGTGGATGATGCTACGTTCGAGAAGATCAAGAGCAGGTACTCGGATCAGGAGGTGATGGAGCTTACAATCACTGTCGCTGGGTACAATATGGTCAGCCGCTTCCTGGTGGGGTTGGACGTGACTGAGAGCAATGGGAAGAAGATGGTGATGCCGGAGTGAACAGCAAGTGCAAGGCCACAGTGTCATTCTGCCGGGTATGGATCCGTCTGCCGCCCATGCTCAGCGATCTCGGTCCTCTGCGCAAGCCCCCATCAGCAATGCACACGTACTCCAATATCTTATGACCTACCGTAGCTATCCACACGTCCCGCTTACTCTGCACATACTCCACAAACCTACTCACCGTCCCAATCCTCCCCGGCTTCCCACTAATCCTAGCATGCAACCCAACACTCATCATCTTCGCTTTTCCTTTCTCGCCTTCCCGGTAAAGCTCATCAAACGAATCTTTCAAATACTGGAAGAAGTCCTCAGAGCTCGACCAGTTGTTCGGCATGAGGTACTTGAAGTCATTGCAGTCCAAGCTGTAGGGCAGTACCAACTGCCATTCCCTCCCGTTACCCTCACACCCATTAGGTAAGGGCTTCCAATACGGCAAATCATCCGCGTACGAATCACTCAACCACGGCTGCTCCCAACCTTTCTCCTTATAAACATGATAAATAATCCTATGCGTCCGAGGCGAAAGACGTCCAATATACCACCCCTTCGGCGGCTCACCCGTCTGCTGTCGAATCACGCTGGCACAATTCACAACATCCTGACACTCCTTCTCCACACTCATGTCATGATAATCAATCCATCGATCCCCATGCGCGGCCACTTCCCAGCCCATCTGCAAACATCTCGTCACCACCCTGGGATTATCGTCCAATGCCTTACCAACCCCATAGACCGTCCCTCGCACCCCAGCGTCGGCGAAGACATTCAAGACGCGCCAGACTCCTGCGCGGCTGCCGTACTCGTACATGGACTCAATGTTGAGATTACGGCCTTGCTGCACGGGTGGACTGCCTATGGATTCGGAGAGGAAACTTTCTGAATGAGAGTCGCCGTTGAGGACGCTGTACTCGCCGCCTCCTTCGTAGTTGAGGACGAAGGAGAGGGCGAGTTTGGCGTTGTTGGGCCAGTTGGGATTTGGAGGATTGGGGCCGTAGCCGAGTAGGTCGCGGCGGACGTCGTAGTCGTTGTCCCAGGTCCATTTTTGTGGCGAGGAACGGGGGGGTTGTCGGGCTGACATGTTTGATGCAAGGCTCTGTTCTATGCGAAGGGATGCGCATGAATTGTTAGACCGTGGTTTAGTCTCTGTTGGGATAAGTTTGTCGTAGGGTCTGGCTTGTCTCAGATGATCGCCACTTCCATTTGTTCCTGCATGTTCTCTCCGATGACCTAAGCCATCTCTTGCGGCTACACTTCTACGCGTGGCGTTTGTGTTGTACTGTGCTTTCGTGGCGATGATTGCCTGAACAGATTCTTGAGATAACAACTTCTCCTCCATCAGATTTCACGATTTCCAATACGACTTCACGACACGACTTCCTCACAAACTTGGCTTCGGACATGCATAGACGGACATAGAAGTGCACATTTTGATAACACTGTCCAACATACAGCACCATGAGTGCGCCACCGCAGTCGGCCGAGCAGCGAGAGCTTGCCTTGGTCGGCAAGGTTGAGATGCGGATAGCTCTCACTGACACAGACACGAAGCTGGAAGCTATCCTCAAAACATATCTGGCTCCAGTCCTGTTGAAGCTGGCATCAGAACATCAGAGCGTGCGCACCAAGGTCATTTCGATATGCCAGCATGTGAACACACGAGTCGCGCCACCTTCGATACAGCTTCCGGTAGCTGCTCTCATCAAGCAGTTCAAGGAACAGGACAGCTCGCTGATACGGCACTTCGACCTTTTGTACATACAGCAAGGTGTCGTCAGACTTTCGAACGCAGACAAGGCCGAATTGCTGCCGGTCGTAGTCAGCGGGATTGCGAAGAGCGGCAGTCATGGGCACCAAATCTTCTACCTGTTACTGCGGTTACTGGAATCAATCACTTTGCCGCTTCGAGGTAGTAAGGAGGATCTAGAAATGAGGACGAAGCTGGAGGTTAGCGATGACGACGCGAAGTTCCTCTCTGAGTACTTGGGCAAGCTTCTACTGTTCACGCCACAGAAGGCCGCTACCAAGACTTGTCCCGGACTTACTACTGACGACTACAGCTTCTTCATGCTACACGGCAAAGACGATGCATGGACGCCTTCAGCGGGCGGTCTGAATCTTGCCAGGACCAAGATACTAGGAGCGAAGCTGCTAGCAAGTGGACTGTTCAGAGATGAAGAGAGGTTCATTCCGGCCCTTTACGCATCAGCCGATCCGGCATCACCGATAAGTGATGTTGGAGATGACATGATGAAACGCACCTTACCAGTGACAGACCTCGAAGACGAGATGTTGGTCAAGCGGCTGTTCGATCTATACTTTGGCTCGAGTGCCGCGCCCAGAGTCAGTGCACCGCTGCAGTTGAAGATCTTGAACTTGCTCAACAGATCGACCATAAGCACGACTTTTGCGAACAATATCATGAGGCTCGCAGATGATGGCGTGATGCCATCGTCTGGGCAGATCGATGGTGAAGATACCGTGATGGGAAACACACCCTACCAGTAAGTGCCGCAGCTACCACTCATACAATGCTGGTGCTGAGCTTCCGCAGCTTCGTGGCTCGCTCCGCCGCTTGCTCATATGGCTGACAGACAATGTTGTAGGAAGACGGGCACTGGAAGAGAAGCCACCAAGTTGCGAAGTGCCGTCTTTGCCTACATCAACTTCGTTGCGCGGTTCGGTCCGAAAGAGACGTTGTACTCCATTGCGGCCAAAGTCGTCAACCGCTTGCGAGACTTCATAGAGAACCAAGGTTGGCCCAAAGCCGGAACCAGCGAAGATCTCGTTTCTCGCGGATATGCTTACGAAGTCATTGGCCTTTTGGCGAAAGCTGGACCCAAGGAACTACTCGTTGAAGATGAACATGCATCTTTCGACTTGCTGCGTTGGCTGTTCGAGTCGTTGGCAAAGGACTCTTCCGGGAATGCTGTGACAGTGAGCATTGAAGAAACGCTGTCGACCATCCTTGGAGCCTTTGCAAGGCTGGAACTCAGCCGGTCGGAACAGGGAGCACTGGAAAATTTACTCGTTGATCAGATGACACGATCTGGAGACCTCGAAGACAAGACACGCTTTCGCAGCACGCGCTACATTACAGTGCGATTCGCCAATCGATGCTTACCATTCTCATCCACGAAGGCTCGCTGGGTCGACGTGCTCGCTATGGGCGCATCGTCCGATCGAGTCGAGGTGCGGGAAGAGGGTGAGCGTGGACTAAGTCCATATTGGTACCGTATGCTGAATGGCTCGAACGCTGGGACCGATATGAATGTGGACTTTCCGGCTTTTGAAGCGATTATCACACAGTTCTTCATCGTCCAATCACCGACGACTGGCAGGGACACAACGGCGCTAGCACAACGATGTCAAAAGGCGTTCGAGTCATCTTTCACTGCGATGACTGCGTATGCGCGACGGGTCCTACTGCAGCACGCGCTGTTGAAGACAGATATCCCGGTGAACATTGACAACGACTGGGAGCGCAGACTGGACGCTTTGGCCGAGTCCGATGTGCCTGCGCGATCCGCCATCAGCAAGTATGCCACATCGATTTATGCTGAAGCTCCAGCCTCCATCAACATCTTGCTGAGCTGTCTCTTCGAGAGCGTGCTTTCCAAGTCTGCGGGCTCTGAGGCTCACTTGGTCGAGTTCCTCGCACTGAGCCCAGATAGCTTGATTGCAGAACATGCAAGTCATGCCAGCAGACTAATCCCGGCCCTGAAGTCGACCAACTATCGAAAACGCATGAGCGCCGCCCAGGCATTTGGCATTTTGGCCTCGATACCCTCCAGAGACTCGCAAGCCGACGTCTCGGGGCTTCTCGATGTGGCCAAGAGCTGGACCAGTGCAGTCGGGGCGAGCCTGAGTAGCGTCCACGGTACGTTGGTTGCGCTCGCCTACTTCTTTAGTAGGCAATCGTACCGCAGTGGGAAGATACCAGATTCGGCAACATATCAGGACTTTCTCAAAGTAACCTTTGCGATCTTCGATGACGCTAGAGACGACCTGTTGCGCGAAGCATGTTACATTTCGATCGGTCAGATGTGCCTGTTTGGTTGTCTTACGACTTCGTCCATGGAAACATACTCGACACCGCGAAAGATCATCGGCAGACTGTACGAAAAAGCCAAGGATGCGAATGAAGCTGCCATTGTCTGCTTGGGTGAGGTCTCCATGATACTGGAAGAGGAAAGTGACGATCTCTCTCATGTAGAAGAGCAGCTACACAAGCTACACGAGATCCGACAGTCGGAAGTGCACTTCACGGTTGGCGAGGCACTCAGCTATGTTGCACTTGGTTGGCAGTCCTCTGCACTCGCAACAAAACTTGATGTTAGCGTGGACACACCGGCAACACTGGGTCAACCACGGTCCAACACCTTGACTAAGCTCCTTGACCGGACGCTCAAGGACTGCGCTAACACTAAGCCTGCCCTTAAGAAAGCTGCAGTCATGTGGCTTCTCTGCCTTGTGCAATTCTGTGGTGAACAGCTACAGAGTCGCTTGTCGGAATGCCAGACTGCCTTTAGGCGCTGCTTGTCCGATCGCGATGAACTTGTGCAAGAGACAGCATCGAGGGGTCTCGGCCTTGTGTACGAGAAAGGCGACAGAAGTCTGAAGGATGACCTGGTACGGGAGCTTGTGTCCTCTTTCTCCTCTGACAAGCAACAACTAGCTGGAAATGTAGCCGAGGATACGCAACTGTTTGAGCCTGGCGCACTACCCACTGGAGACGGCTCTGTCTCGACCTACAAGGACATTATGAGTCTGGCTGCCGAAGTCGGCGACTCCAGCTTGGTGTACAAGTTCATGTCGATGGCATCCTCCAACGCGATCTGGTCAAGTCGAGCTGCCTTCGGCAGGTTCGGACTCAGCAGAGTGCTCTCCGACTCGAGCGTGGATGGGTACTTGGCCAACAATCCGAAGCTGTACCCGAAGCTGTATCGATATCGCTTCGATCCTAATGGCGGAGTGCAGCGCTCGATGAACGAGATCTGGAATGCTTTGGTGCCTGATAGCACTGCAACGATCGACAAGCACTTTGACGCCATCATGGAAGATCTGCTCACAAGCATTCTTGGTAAGGAGTGGCGTGTCCGTCAAGCATGCTGTGCCGCAATCGCAGATCTCGTACAGGGCAGATCGCTTGAAAAGTACGAAGGCTATCTGGAGCAAATCTGGACACAATGCTTCAAGGTTCTGGACGACATCAAGGAATCAGTTCGCGCGGCGGCTGCCTCACTGGCCCGAACTCTTACCGGAGTTCTGACCAGAGCACTGGAGGCTGATCACAGCTCTACGAAGAATGCATCTGCTATGCTCAAGCATGTCTTACCATTCCTGCTGTCTCCGTCCGGAATGGAGTCAAGCGCCAAAGAGGTGCAGGCTTTTTCGGTGCATACCCTCCTAGAAATCATCAAGAAAGCCAATGGTGCCACGTTGCGACCTTTCATACCTGAACTGATCGAGAGACTGATTGGTCTGCTAAGTTCATTGGAGCCGGAAGCTGTCAATTATATCCACCTCAACGCTTCAAAGTACAATCTGACGGAGCAGAAGATCGACGACATGAGACTTTCGAGCGTCCGCAGCAGTCCACTCATGGAAGCCATCGAACGTTGTCTGGACCTTCTCGATGAAGACGCCATGAAGGCACTCTGGCCAAAGCTCGAGTCCGCAATGAAGAGCGCCGTCGGTTTGCCCTCGAAAGTGGGTGCGAGTCGTGTGCTCGTCTCACTCAGCACGAGACGCATGGTCCTCTTCAAAACTTACGCAGACGACGCCTTGAAACTCATTGAAAAGCTCGTAGTCGACCGCAACGAGACTGTCGCAAGCTCTTACGCGATCGCCGCTGGCTACGTCGCTCGTGGCGCCTCCGACAAGCAGATTGTTCGTCTGGTTGCTTTCACGAAGAAGCTCTACTTCGAGTCGGAGGGTGATCGTGAGGGGACTGTTCCACGGAGGAGTATCACGTCCGGCGAGATCCTGCATGCGTTTGCTAAGTATGCGAGTGATAGGTTCAGTGAGTTTGCGACTTCTACTATGCCGTTTGTGTTTGTTGGTAAGCACGATTCGCATGAACAGGTCAAGGAGCAGTTTCAGGAGACGTGGAATGAGGCTGTGGGTGGGTCGAGGGCGGTGCTACTCTACCTGAATGAGATCTTGGAGCTTTGTGTGGCTCATTTGGAATCTCCGCAATGGTAAGTCCACGGATCTGAGACACTGCCACGTGGCTGTCGATTAGTACTGATGACGTTCTTTTGCACAGGACATTGAAGCATACTGCCGCCCGATCAATTGCAGATGCAACCCTTGCGGCCTCAGGAAGTGAGACTCAGCTATCGGCAGCCACGGCTGGTAAATTGTGGCCCGCGATCGAGAAAGCTCTGGGCGGTAAGACTTGGGACGGCAAGGAAGATGTGCTGTGGGCCTTTGTCAAGTTCGTGGAGGTCGCCACGGCATTTTACGCAGAGCACGACAATATTCGCTCGGCTATCGTGAAGGTAAGCAGGTCTGCATGTTCCAGCTGACCATGTGAGTCTCGCTAATACAGGTGAGCAGATTGCTTTGCGGGAAGCGAAGCGTCAGAATGCTGGATACAGGACACATTCGGTCAAGGCATTGGGCCGCATTGCGAAAGCACGAGCCGACATCGACATGCATGATGGTGTCTTCGAAGTCGTTGAGCCTTTACTGACGCCTGATTCCAATGAAGACAAGATGGACATGGACAGTGGCAAAGACCAACTTCGAAAGGCGGACGAACTGTGAGTGCAACGCCGTCATGGCAGTATGGCATGATGAATCGTGTGAGTTCTGACATTGAAACAGGAAGGACTCCACCAACGCAGGAGCGATCGAAGCCGTTCTCGCTTCGGTCAATCCCAGCGTCTCAAGAGGCGATGTGCTGACCCGACAACTCGGAAGCGCGATACACGTGGTCGCCACCAGCAAGCCCCAGACACAAGCTGCACTCCGCAGTACGTATCAGGGAATCGCAGACATGTTCAACAGGACACAGAAGCAGGAACGACAGGTCGCACTCAATGCCAAGGCGATGCAAGACCTCAAATCGTTGTTGTTCGGATCAGTCATTGGCATCGAGGCGATACGCTTGACCAGGGCTGAGGCCGTAGTCGCCGCAGCAAAGATGTCATCGTCGCTGGCGAAGGAGTTCGATGGTGAAGTTCGTGCGCTTATCGAGGCTGAAGTGGCTTCCAGCGTTCGAGACCGTCTCGCTGCAGCACAACTAGCGCGATGATTGTCAATGGCTTGCATATGGCGTAACCACGCACGTGGTCCGCACGTGTGTCTGGATCCTTTGGCGTCGTTACGCAAAAGGAGCATGCTTTGTTGAAAGATCTCGGCATAAGCTGTCTCGGGCAGAAGGGCGTGTGTAAGATGCTATTTGGATTCAATCCCTGACCACCACGTCTCCTCCGAGTCTTTTGCGCATTCACGAAAAGTGCCTCTTCTAGAACGACATGGGCCTGTAAGCCTTCCTCGGCACTTGGCGCGTGAGCTGTGCCGCTGATCGGGCTCGGAGGCAACCCTGAGCGGTAGGGCGCTACTGCGTGGCGTGCAGCAGACCCACGTGCCCGGGAAAGGTCAAGAATTGTCTTCTTCGCCGCTGTGCTACGGATCGGCTTCCAGAAACATCACCTACACCACCTCAGATTGACATCTTGAAATCACGGTACTGCTCGGCGGTGACGCCATGTGCCAATCCTGCCCAAACAATATATCGAACCAAAGACGAAAACCCGCTTCCGAGCCCTGCCGGATCCTCCCAAGGCGCGGACTTCTGCCCGGCGGGCAGTAAATATGGTCTCGGCGTGTTGCTACTGGCGCCACATGAGCCAGAAGTGTCAATGGCAGCCCAAGATTATACGAGCTTCTCACTGTCTGCGTTCAATTCCTGCTTCATCCGCGACCACCTTGCGTGAGGGAAATTATCGGATGGAGCCTTCCCTCGGCCGCTTCGCAGCTGCAGGGCTTGACGTGATCCTTTGCCATCAACAGCTATCTCAGGACGGGTCCTCGGTGCATAGTGGCCTTATGACTTGGTGGAGCGGCTCGCAGCACCGCGTGAAGCATCGAGCCACAGATCTTGGCATAAAACCCACGAGTTGGATGCGGCGCAGAAGCTACACCCTCATCACACCACGCGTGATACATCCCGATATGCCTACACGGGTCAGGGTCCGTCTATCTACTCACCTGCTCGCAGCAAGCGTGAGCCTCAATGCTGCACCATGACAGCCACACAGGGCACGCCGAAGCATCCTTTGCTTATGGCTGACTGACAAGCAACCGTACTGACATGATGATTGGCGTATCACCACCTGTGCACGACAAGGGCAGCTGGGGGTTCATATGTACGATGAAACGCGTGGCAGCCACCGTGTCTAGCTCACGTGGTGAGTTTCAGGCGTTGCGCCACATCATGTACATGTCCTCTCCACACGCAGTTACAGACGTGTCGGGAATGGTGGACTAGAGCTTTAAGCGAACCGCAAGAAATCCTGCCAGCCCGTACTGACCTGACTCCAGTACTGTCTCCTGCTGCCGCGCTCTTGGTGCCAACCCTCTACGCCTGCTTGGCTTCTCTCGCGTGTGGCTGCATCCCATCTTGATCCACGAATCCTGGGCGTCGGCGACAAGCGAAAGGACATACTCCTTCCGACATTGCAACGTTGCTATCAGCAGTCCTTGCGGCGGGTTGTCGCGTATTGAGTTTACCTAAATACTGACGACAAGATACCGAAAGTGAACAGCATACGGCCCGATGCCCTCTATGCCCACCATCAGACCGTGAGCGTGAAGCTGTTCAAGGTACCGGTTCAAGGTTACAAGCTGGCCCAGAAGATCGACAGACACCTGTCGAGCAATCATTGGCTTTGCCGTCGGTTATCTTTGCCTTCACTCACGACAGCTGTCAGAGCACGGCCCATTCCGCTCACCGACCACCCAACAAGCTTATAATTACCATGCAAGCAGGCCGTGGAGAGGACGGTTCTTCCAGCAGATGGCGAGATCAGCCACGGACACTGGCTCCTCGTGATTCAAGACCTGCTGCGACCAGGGAACGCACATCAGCATCATCCACTGGTCGGCCTCCACGATTGTCACACCGATCTCGCGCCGGCTGTTGGACATGTAGAGGAAGGAAGGTCAAGTGTGAGGCCAAATAACATCGTGTATTCTAGAAGTGGGTAGCTGACATGAAGTTTTCTAGGCGACGAGATACATCCTCGATGTGGACCATGCAGCAGATTGAACCGAGACTGCGATTGGGATCACCGATGGAACTTTAGTGATGCCACGCCCATGACGCAGAGCAAGTTCACGAACATCAACACTTCTGGTAATGCCGTATGGGATCCTGCAGTCCGTCAACAATACAGTGCAAGTCCGTCGCTCGAAGAGTCCGATGACCTGCCAGAGTTCGCGTGCCTTGCTAGCGATGAGGACAGGGAGAAGAAAGCGGAAGCTCACAAGCCGGGCACATTCGGTGTGGTCGTTACCCCCGAGAGCTTCTTCGATCTTCCGGAATATGCTGCTTCTGTGCCTCATGAGAGCAGACGGACGAGTGGTGCCAGTTATGGGAGTGCCTCGTCTGCGAGAGGGGCGTATCGCAGTCCGAGGCCTGGTGCGACACGATCGATTACACTTGCAGATCCCAACACGGTCGTCTTGGACCGATTTGAAGACTCTCCAGTCACATCACCTACTTCGTTTCCCAGGTCCGATGAAAGCCGCCGTGGTAGCTTCCCAGAAGCCCTACAGAATTTGTCAATCACGAGCTCCGCGTTCGCCTCGGGCACAAGCACTGCCTTGCAAACCCCGACTTTTCGAGGTGCTGACGATCACCTCCTCGCGCACTTTAGGCAATACATTGTCCCTTGTCTAGCTCAACCACAGCCCCCACATACTGCTTCAGCCCTCGGGATTATCTCTCAAAGCACGGCCAGGAACGCCATTGAGCTCGAGGCTCATAGGTTCAGGCCTTTACACAACGCGATATGTGCCATCAGTGCGCTACATCTAGCCTACAGCGGCCGATCGTCTCTTGAAGATGCCATGCAGCACTACCATCAGGCATTGGCGGCATCGGCGAGCGCGACATCTCCGAATGACTTGATCACAGACGGGGTGTTTTTCCGGCATTTCTTGCTGTTCGTATACGACATCTGCATCCCGATGCAGAATGAAGATGGAGCGAATATGTGGGCAGAACATCTCAATCACCTACGACGAATAGCCACCCAGCGTCGAAACGGCACCGGCAGTGAATCTTACTCACATACCTTATGGGTCATCATGGAGCTCGATACAGCCGCCTGCCTACTCGGTAGTGGGAACTGCGATTTTGTACGGACCATCATGGAGCAAGTCCTTCTTCCACCGCTGGCACAACAATTACCCGCCTTGACCATCACCCCAAGCGAATCGACCTTCCCCCCTCAAGAAGCGCACATCTTCCCACCAATCTTAGCACTCAACCAGAGCATCGTCCTCCAGACCGCAACCATGGCCCAAACCGCCCAGAGATTCCGCCACGAAGCTATCAAGCGCGATAGAGTCACTTCACCTGGCACTTGGGCAAGACTACAAGCAAATAGCGCCCAGCTCCAGAGCGACATGCACACCATCTGGCAGCGATACTGCCCAGAATATCTGGCACCTTACACTTACCGAACGGGTGCCAACCTCCCCGAACGTGTCCAGATCGTCTTCGAGCAAGCTACGCTACGATACCATGCCGCTATCATATACGCTCGGACTAGCATGTTCCCGGGCCAACGCTCCTTTCCATTCGCCGGGCAACAGGACGTGCTTAGTGATACCGAGAGGAGAGTCGCTGCGATCATGGCTCTCACTTCGGATCAGATCAAGCATGGGATGTTGGATCAACGAGGGGCAGTGTTTCCGTTATTCATTGCAGGGTTCGCGACTGGGGATTTCAGGGTGAAGGACCAGGTTATCAGCCAGATTCGAGCTTTCGAGGGGCATGGTATTGGGCAGAACACGTATCGTACGCGGCAGCTGCTGGTCGCTGTAAGGGATGAACAGCTCAGACAGGCGAATATGGGGTCTGGGAGGATGGAGAGGGTTGATTGGTTGGATATTGCTAAGGAGGGTGGGTTGAAGGTTGTCAATTGTGGGTTGTGAAAAGCATGGATGGCAGATGAGGTTGGGACGGAAGCATTGCATCGGCATTAGCATGAGCATTAGCGTAGACAATAGCGAAACAGCCTTGACGTATGTGTCATGTATATGACCGTCATTTACACCTCGACCAGCTTGGTGAAGCGATACTGTCTTGTCGAAGTTTATATACAAAGTTTCATGAACGTCGTTGTCCGAGGCCGTGTCCTTCATCATCTGCACAAGACGTACATCCATCCACCGCACTCAGTACTTGTACCGGAACAACGGACTCTTATCCCCCATCCTCGCCAACTGCTCCTCATTATACTCCAGCCTAATCTGATCCTCATCCATCGCCGCCCGGGCCTTATTAATCCTCCAATACGAAAACTCCAACACCACAACACAAACCAACGTAGCCGCCGCAAACCCCAACCCAATCCCAAAACCCGTCGGATACCCCGGCTGCTCATTATCCAGGAAAACATAACTCCCCACAATCCCGCCAGAATTCCCCAGACAGATATTCAGCGCAATCCCCATAGCCCGCTTCGTATCACCGGCCAAATTCCCTGAGATCCAGGCGCTGCCGGCTGGGTTCGTGGGGTATTGGCCGATACAGATGAGCATGACTGCTAAGTAGCAGGGGCCGATTTGGTTGACGATGTTGGGAGCGAGGGGGAGGAGGATGCAGAAACCTACTAAGGCGACGGACATTTGGCCGAAGATGAAGACGGCGCGCCATTGGACGTGGTCGGACCATTTGGAGAGGACGATTGCGGAGATTGCGCCGGCGACGTAGGGCGGGATGGTCATGAGTTGGGCTTGGCTGGAGGTGTAGCCCATGGATTTTGTTATTGAGGGCATGGTGAATTTGAGGCCTGGGAGGTTGAGGTTAGTGGTGCTTATTTTGGAAGTAATGGCGAGGAGGGTGCTTACCGTATGCGAGGACTGATGCTGTGAAGAGGATCCAAGCTTGCATGTAGACCTTGTAGTCGGTGAGGAGGTCGGTGAGGTATGACCACTTGAACTTCTCGCTGCTTTCCATGTTCTTAGCGCCACCTTCTTTGATGATGGTTTGGATGTGGAGGTAGCGTTGTTCTTCGGCGTTGAGCCATCGGCCAGAGAGAGCTGGCGTGTCAGGCATGATGAAGAAGCATGCCACTCCAATCAAGACTGTGGCAATGCCCTCAAGAATGACTGCAACACGACTCAGTCAGTGACCTGCAAAGGGGTGTCGTCAGCGCAGACTCACAAATCCACGCCCAGCCAGGTCGACCACCAACGCCCTTCATCCTAGCGATAGCGAAGGCGAGCAAGCCAGAGAAGGCACCGGAGAGTGCAGAGGCGCAGTAAAACAGAGCTAGTCGAGTCTGTACTTGTCGTTGTGCATACCATCTGGTAATCAAGTAGACTGCTCCAGGAAAGAAGCCAGCCTCAGCAACACCAAGCAACACTCTGCAGACCATAAGTCCAGCGAAGTTCTTCACAAGGCCAGTAAAGGTCATCACGATGCCCCACGCGACCACGAGTATGCCAAGGTACGTTGATGGTCGCTTGAACTTCTTGAGGATGATGTTTGACGGGACTTCGAGGAGGATGTAGGGGATGAAGAAGATGGAGAGGCTGTGTGAATGGTCAGTACAGCTCCTCGAAGAGAACCACGACTAAACTCACGCAATGTTGTACTCGATACCCCCGAGACCTAGGTCTGTGGTCATGCCTTCGATCTTAGCATTTCTGCATGGATGTCAGATTTGGTCTTTACGTGGTCTTGATGATTCATACCCAATGTTGGCACGATCAATATGGGCGGCCAGGTATAATAACGCCAGGACAGGCACAAGCCGCACATCAATCTTCCTCAGCATCTTGCTGTACTTCGTACCATCTGCACCGAATTCCTCGAAGAACTCGGCATCTTCGTTCGACAGACCGATATTTGCGTACTTGTTGACCTGATACTGTTCAATAATGTCAACCTTCTCAAGGTCCTTGCCGATAGAGGCGAGCGACGCCTGGTCGTGGTCAGGTCCGACACCCATCTTGGTTGTGATCGTGTAGGGATTTTGGTGACACTGATCCCGGCTCGATCGATTCGACTCTTGAAGCAAGGAGGTCGATGAGCTCTATCACCACGACATGAACGCCTGCAAGCTGATATACCATCTGTCAATGCACTACCAAGCACGCCGCTGCCAAGGCGATAGTCTGCGGAGAACCATGTGGCTGTGGTACAATATGGGGCATGTGGGGAGCGGAGAAGCGTGCGCATGGACGATTGGTTTTGTGAGTGGTCCATGTGGTGGCTGGAGCATATCGCGTGAGTACTTACTAGGGCCGTGGAGACTCGTGCTGCATTTCCGCCATATCCGTGGCCATATCCGCCGCCCTGAAGCGCGGTTCACACAGCCGAGTGGTGACACTGCGGATTTGTGAATGTAGCCGTTCTGCGGCAGATGGCTATGGCACGCGCGCATTGCACGACACACACTATGCACAGGGTGCGCAAGATCATCCTGTCCCCGCCAGCAGCGCAGACGATCTGGCCACATTCGCACAGCTGGATATCTGGCTGCAGCGCTGTCAGCAAGATCAGCTAAAGATTTCATAGTAGTCATTCATGAGGGTACGCATTTGGCTGGGGCCTTGTCAGATGGCCGCAGACCAAGCTGGGGAGCTCTCTCAGCCTCATGGTCGAACATTCACTTCGCGCACTTCTACAGCGCACAACGACCTGAGGATGGCGTGCCTCCACAAAGGAGATAACGCGTTCCGACAAGAGCTGGCCAACGGCCTCATCGTTGCGTGTTCGCAAGAGAGATGACCCTTTGCCAAGCAAGAGTGCAGCATTGCGTTCTCGCTTCACGGACACGACGCCCATAACCAGCGGGGAAGGACGTGCAGGGCGACATCAGTAGTGGCTGCTCTAAGGCCAGTAACGTCTCTTCGAAGGGGCCCAACGAGGCACGCAAAGGCACAGTGACCATCCTCGGAGCATGACTACTGCTGTAGGGTCCAGTGACTGGCTTTTCCTCTGTCCTGTTGCTCTTCGATGTAGGGTTGCTTAAGTCTTCTCTCCCTTGCCCGAATGCTGTCTTCGTACTCTTACATGCGAGTCTTTGAGCAGGACCTTCCGTGTTTGTAGTGTTTGACGACAACGGCGTAGTACAGTAGCTCTTCAGATGTTCCTTCCTTCCTAATTCTTTGCGCCTGAGCCTCATCATGTCCCTCCGATTGAGGCGACGTCGCCGATCAGCTCTGGTCACAGATTTGCTGAGGTATCTCGAAACACGTGTGGGTTCCTCGTTGGCATCGGGAAGCAGTGGTATAGGCAGATTCTAGAGGCATCGTGATCGGCAGTGTGTGTCTTGCGTGTGTGTCTTGCGCCCTTCTGCTAGGATTCAGTGCTCGAACCGAAACCAGGACATGTAGTTAGTTCCATATCGTCCATCAACAACAACTTGTTCGGAGAGAGATGTTGGGTGTTGATGCATGGTCCACTATCACGCTCGCTGTTCTTTGAGGTGAAAGAAATAGCCTGGTCCGTGCTCACAGAACTCCAACCAAATCATCAAGATACCCTCTTGTTCGAGGACGACAAACCCCAACGAATCATTTACTGTATAAGGCAGATATCACTTGACAATGCTACAAGACAGGAGGAGGTATCACACGCATCATAGTATCATGAACGGCATAATATACGGGTATCTCGCTCAAAACGCATCACCATCATCACAAACACCTCCCCATCCACACCATCCCATCATAACACATTACACCCATCAAATAGCCGACGGCCTCCTCGCCCCCTCAGCCGGCCCATGTCTCGCCCTCAAGCCCGGGAACATCGCCATCGCCGGCGTCAAAAGATCAACACTCGCACTAATCGCCTCAGGCACAAGCTCAACAATGCTAGTACCAGTCGGGTACAGTCTCGACGATTCTGTCTTCTCTGCCTTGGCGGATCGCGCGGAGATAGCGTCAATGTCAGAGACTGCGACACTGTACGATGGGTTTGAAGGGTCGCCGAGAGCAGGGCCTGAGCCACCTGGAGGATCGATGGGGACACGTCGGCAGGCGGCGAGGAGCTCGCACATGAATTTGTTGCGGCGGGTGTTGCGGAGCATTTCGTTGTGGAAGTTGGACTGGGGGATGTGTTAGCTGTGTGATGATTAGATTATGGTGGTGAGCGTAGCGTACCTTATGTCTGATCTCAACACGGAGCTCGAGACTCTTCATGTCGCCGATGCTTCGGAGCTCAACGTCAAAGTCTGGCTGGAAGTCTCTTCTGTTCTCATCCGCAGCGACAAATATGGCAAGCTCACCTCTCAACGCAAGGATGTCCTCCATCTTCGTGCCCGCGCAGACGTTCAGGGTGAGGCGCTCCTTCATCTGCTTGCTGCGGGTGACGTTCTCGACCCAGAGGTTGTTGGCGATGTTGTGTGGGATCTGGACGATGCCATCGTTGTCGACGCGCTTGAAGACGCTATACATCAAGGAGATGTGCTTCACGATTAGTTCTTGATGATCGATGTTGACGCGGTCGCCAATATCGTAAGGGCGCTTGACGAAGAGGAAGATGCAGCATGACAGGAACTCTGTGACTGTGCCGCCGATAGCGAATGCAAGACCGGTGAAGGAAGTCCACATTGTAGCAGTCTTAGTGGCGAAGGCTTTCGAGAAGAAGGTTGCGTAGATGAATGCGATGGCTGGAGGATTGTTAGAAAAAAATAAAGAAAAGCAGTACCAAAAGATGTACTCACCAATGACAACCGCGAAGCTCAACATTTTGTCGAGAACGCCGATGGCAGAAGAAATGTCCTGCATGCTTATCGCGCGATCTTTGCGCTCGTTTCCAGCGTTGATGATCAACATTTCCATCTCTTCGAGACTGACGTCTCCATTGTCATCGCGGTCCAGGATATGGAACACTTCCTCAGCAAGCTCGCGGCGGTCTGCGCCCAGCACTTCGACGAGATCATGTTGGAACAGTGCATCGTGGCCAGCACCTGCGAAGGATAGCCAGAGTCGTCGTGCGAGTGCTTTCGATGCACGCTCGGTTTCGAGAGCCTTGAGCACGATGGAGTGGGCATTGGTCGTCGAGAACAGCTGTTGGCCAGTGACATCAGAAGCCATAGCGCCAATGCTGCGGTCACCTTGTCGCGGACTCGGTGCATGTCGCTGAAGATTCGCGTCTCCATGCCGGCTTTCTGGAGTTGTGTGCGGACGGTGTTCAAACCACTAGACTGGATCTCGCTGTCCTCCTCTTGGAACTCGCGGCAGAACTCTGGGAATAGCTTGCGCGAGGCATCGTACAGGAGGTCGAGCATGCGAATCATCCTCTTGCTTTCGCGGATTTTGTGGTCATACTGTTTGCGGTGGTAGTTGATGCTGACCAACTGCATGATGGTCTTTTCAACGAGGAAGATCGCAGCAACGATAATACCAGCCTTAAACACCATCTGTACCGTCTTGACCCAGTCTTTGTCCTGAGGCTGGATCATGGTGCCTGTCGCCTGGTCGAGGTGCTTCCCTTGGTCGAAGACATAGATGAGGCTAGAGGTACCCCAGGCAACAATGGTCCAGAAGAAGACAGAAAGTGGAATCTCAAGTGCCTTGAGGACGAGCGAGTACTTGCGAATGCCGGTGCTGATGAGTCCACATGCCATTTGAAAGATGAGTGGGACAGTCTGAGCGACGAGCTTGCAAACCCATAGCGCGAGCCAAATGACCTCGATCCAGATGAAAAGTCCTAGTAGTCGGATACCATCGGCACGTTCATCTGCCTTGACGGTCGCAAAGATGATCAGAGGAATTGCCAGTAGTGCGGAAACTGGCAGGATGTACAGTGCATACCGTGTGATGATCGAGGCCGAATGGATCTTGGACAGAAAGTTTCCAATCTTTGTCAGGGCGTCTTCATCGCTGTCGTCTGCAAGGGCACCAGGTCCGTCGATGCCATTGAGGCTGCCTGTGGTCTTTCGTCGGCCGAGTACAGGCCTGTGCGGTGTGGAGTCCAGTTGTGTGACAGTAACACCAGGCTCCTTCTTGAGTTCCTGGCTTTCCAGGTCCCGTTCGTGTAGTCTGCTAAGGTCATGAGCTGTGATCTCGTTCTCGTAGTGAGCCATTGTCCTAAGCTGAGTCTATGCTACTGCGCTTTGGCTGAAAGCGCGGCAGAGCAGACTAGCAGGACAATACAATTGTTAGAGGTCAGGGACGAGGTAAGAGGCGCGGTGTAGGCAAGCCACGGCGGTCTTGCAGCACGACATATATGAAAAGATCCACACTGCGCTGCCATGACTTCGGTCGTCTAAGCTGTGGGTCTCGACCACATGGCAGTGCTCCAGTCCATGTGCACGCCGTGTCCGAGCATCAAAGTGGTCATTATAGGAGTCGACTCCAACCAATTGTGAGTAGATTCCAACGCCTACCGACGACTAAGCAGTACCACATCCATACTTGCAGGCGATGTGTAAACTTACATGCGGACACGCCGTCCAGACTGTGGCTTCTCGCGTGTCTGTCCGCGCTGGCAACCTTGGACATAGCCGAAAGGAGTAGGCCTGTCTCATCACAAAGCCAGAAACATCCTGAGGGGCATGCAGCTGCAGGAAAGCCAGCAGTCTGGTGCCAGCTAGCACTGCAGTAAGTTGTTCCAGCTGTGGATAGCGCGGTGAGAGAGACTGAGTGGCTTCGTGAAGAAAGTTCATCTGGACCGTTTCCTGGGCGGCGTTGCCAGCCAGCCACAAGTCGGAGGCGCCATCAACAGGAACAATGTCCATCGATTCATTACCCTGACCTTGGAGGTCGCTCCATCCGGTGATGTGCAATGCGTTACTGAACGTATCGCGATGACTTTGTGGTTGTTGTTCGACGAAGGATGCCATTCAATGCTTCATCTCACAAGGTCCGACATCGCTGCCAAGAGTCAGGAAGACCGTTTCACTGGAAAGCACGTGGCTAGCTCGAAAGCATAAGATCTCCTTCCCGGACTTCGCTTCATCTCGTCTCACCTTGCTCGGCCTCGACCGCAGCTCGAGTTCTGGTGGCTTGCTGAACCAGTATAATCACGGTACTGTGGCTGTCTCGGTGCACGATGGCTTCGCCACGCTTCGCCAACATCACGACACGATGGACTGGCCAGGAAGCATTGCACGCGATTGCACAAGACGCAGGAGTCGGTCCCGAATCATTGAGGCAGCCAATGCATATCCATGACCTGCCTCTGGGCCGCAAGACTCATGAATTGCCAAGATCTCGCAGATGATATGTGTACAGTACAAGCTCACGAGGTCTCCGTGCCACCATTGATCTCAGCGAGCTTCTGTATTATAATGATACCCTGCACCGCTCCATTGGCGCAGGGTGGGGAATGGCAAGCAGAACAGAGGACGAGGACGGTGCGAGTCTGCAGAAAGACCCCGACAACACCTCAGCACTTATCAAGCATGAGCTTCTCCTAATTTGTTCTTCCTCCACGGTCGTTGAATGATCCGGGTAGCGAGCAGCGGTCGATGGAGTGATCTTCAGGCCAGCGAGTGCATCCAAGGTCTGCCTGGCAGTTCTGACAAGTTCAATTCTGTGAAGGTACCGACGGTACATCTCGCCGTTGGCAAGTTGTGTCACGCCTTGTGACCTCTGCGGTGTCCAGAAGCTCCGATCGGTCGAGTTGACAGTCCATAAGAGCTCGGAACAGTCTTCCCTTTCCGGGAGGCCTACTCAGGGTGAGATATGTCAATCGCTTGGCTCTCTCTCGATCTCCGGACCCAGGAAGACATGACGATGGCCAAGATATTGTGAGTACAAGAACACGGGTTTGGCTGCTGTTTAGGTCGTAACGAGCGATCTTGGTAACGACCGACGTGCCTAAGAATAAGTACATGTACCTGAGCTCTCTGCGGCGAGATTCCGATGTGATGTAGGCTGAAGGGATCCTGCCTGACCACCGGGCAGTAAGGAACGGGGCAGAAAGCACATGCTGAACCCCAAGCACTCGCATGATATCTTGGACATGTTCACTTGCAGGACCTCTAATATGGCTGCAAATCAATGCGAAACTGCCATGCTGCCCCGGGATGATGTTCGAAAAGCACAAGTGAAGTTGGAAGTGCTCAGTCACTCGTCACTTCCCTCTCACTATGCTAGCGTATAACGGCTGCAGGGATTGAGCTGGAGGTACACCGCGAGCGTTTCGTAAGGCCCTCTTCCACCTCATAGGATCTTTTTTCCACACGACAAAGATCAACAGCACACGATTGACCGCATCATAAACCTTTAACAACATCCCCAGCCATCGCACGACCGCAAGCATGCGTCTCCTGGCCACACTGGTCGGCCTCTGCGCTGCAGTGGCCATCGCAACGCCGCAGGTAAGTGAACTGCCTGTCCCACACGTAGAAAGCCACCATACTGACAAACACCCTCCACCAGATCAGCCTCAGCCGCATGGACCCCGATGAGCCGCTCTCTCAACCAACAGACGCCCCAACTCGCCCACTCAACCAGCACGATACCTCGAACGAGGACCCCGCCGTCCTCTTCCACCAGCTCAAGGCCACCACCCCAGACTCAGGCATCATGGAGCTCGGCGAAGACGGTAAGATCGCCAACGACTCTCACCATCAACTGCTTCTTACCTCGTCATAGGCGTGGCCCGCTCCTACGACCAGGACGGCAAAGTCCTCGACGCCCTTCGTCTCACCAACTCCCAACTCACCTCCCTCCTCTCCGAAGCCACCAGCAGCGACCCTGCAGTCCTCACCTGGTACCGCTCGCTCTTCACCGGCATCTCAGGCTACGACGTGCCCTCATCCCACCTCTTCAACCCACACCCCTCCCTCCTCCCCGCTCGCTTCCAACCCAAGAACAACAACAACAACAACAACAAAGCTCCCCCCACCACCACCTCCTCCTCAAACAACCACGCCCTCAGCATGCACACACCCTCACCCACGTTCTGCTACGACTACGTGTGCGCGAACAATTTCGACTGCGACCTTCGAAACTGTGGCAAGTGCGTCGACATTGAAATGTTCGGCCAGCCAGTCGGTGGAGGCCGGTGTAACCGGAATGCATTTGTGGACCAGCCGTATATGCCGGGAGAGTCGTCGGAGACGTGTTGGTGGGATTGGTTTTTTGGGTGTTGAGGTGGAGGGGTGAGATGAGATGTGATGGCTCATGGCTTATGGCCTACGACATGACAAAATACGACACGACATAACATAACATGATACCATATGACACGACAATAGCTCAGAGGATTGAGACTTCCTTTCTACCTCGAGTAGAGCGATGATGCAGGATGTAGCTTCGACAGCTAGGCTGTTCTGAGATGAAGCGAAATAAAACCGGTACCAACCTGAACTGTCCGATCAAGCTTCATCACATTCTTCGCAAGTCACGGTAACAGCAACGTCTGAGCATACGTGAAGCAACTGCATAGCCATGATGACCTTTCATATATCATCAATGCGATCTACATGCATGCATCTCTCTCCATGCCAACGAAACGTCGACATCTTGCCGCTCACACCTTTCCACAACCGTCGTCTCGCACCGCCATCTCCTCACTTGCTCATCTCTACTCAATGATCTCCTCACTCTCCTCCAAAATCTCCTCAAAGATCTCCTCAACAACCTTACTCTCATCGCCATCCTCCTCCACAACGAGCGCCTTCCTCTCCTCACTCAACTCCTCCAAACCATAATCCCTCCTCTCCTCCACCAACTCCTCCACAGTCCGCTCGCGCCACGCAAGCCACTCATCCAACAGTCTACGGCGGTTCTCAATAACAGCCTTGTCAGCACTACTGCGCTTGGCGTTATCAGCCTCGTCGAATTGGCGGGAGTAGTCGCGGAGGTTCTTGCGGATCTGTTTCATCTCTTCCTTGGAGAGGAGACGGTCGGGGCGGGGACGCCAGGTGAATTGCTTGAATTGCTCGAGGGGTTCCTCGCGGAGGGTTTGGCCGGAGAAGGTGTAGAGGTGATAGCCGTTTTCCATCTAGGAGGGGGTGTTAGTGAGCGTGGTTATGATGTTTTAGGTTCTGGGTAGACTTACTCTGTGCTTCCACACACTGGCGCTGGTAGCGACGTAGCGGCCAGATGGATCCCACTCAATGTCAGTGACACCATAGTGGTCAGCAGTGTTCATAAGCTGGAGGTTGGCAGTGAGGTCCTTATCCTTCTCCTCCTTCTCGCCCTCAAAGTCAAAGTCCCAGAAGTCGAGGTCGAAGCTCTGCTGGTTGAGTACAGTAGCGACGACGACGAATCGTCCGGCTGGCGACCAGTGAATGGCGTTGTTGTTCTTCTTGTCGACAGTACGAATGAGCTTGAAGTTACCAACAGCATTCTTGGCCTTCTCGGGGCAGAAGAAAGACACGGAAGTCTTCGGTGCTACCTGCGAGCCAGCTGGCACTTCACCAGCAGTGATCAGAACGAATCGATCACCCTTTGGCTCCCATGCAAAGTTGATGACAGTCTCCTTCAAGCTGTCGACGACTTCGACTGGGACGCCCTTCTCTCGCACTCGGAAGATTTCAAGGTTGGTAGCGAGCGACTTCTTCGACTTGCTGTGCCTGTCGACCTTGACACAAACAAAGGCAGAGTCGGACTGCCAGTGAAGCTTGGCATCGCTGACGTTGAACAGGTTTCGTGTGCGCACAATCTCCTTTGACGGGATAGACATGAGACCGACCTTGGCTGGGTTTGAGCCCAGCTCGGGTGTCCAGTAGCAGAAAAGCTGCTCGTACTCCTTCTGTTCGTGGCGTTGAGGTGTGGCAGGGCACCACTCGAAGTCCTGAATACCCTCGATCTTGACGCTGACCTTGTCCATGAGTCTCATGCTTGGCAGCTCGTACACGCTGACGCTCTGGCCCGGAGTCATGCGTGCAACGTACTTGGCGTCGGCGGACCACTTGAAGGCTGGCCACTGAATCTTCTGCTTGATCGGGTTGCCGTCTGGGTCAGTAGCTGGGCCTGGCATGTCGAGAGTTTGGAAGGAACGAAGTGGCTTGTTAGTGGCAACATCCCAGATGATGTAGTTCTTGCCATCCTCTTCAACCGAGAGCACGGGGTTGCCCTCTTCGATGGTCATGGGGCGATGAGACCACGTAGTCATGTAGCGCTCATCCGGGGAGAAGTCGACGAGGTTGACACCCGGGTGCATAAACCGCTTCTGCCTCGACCAGTTTGGTCCTCCCCAGAGCTGCACACCCTGCGAGTGCATGGATGTGAGGTATGTGCCCTTTGGCGACCACTGCACAAACGACTCGGTCCAGTGTTGTCTGTCCACGACCGGCTCCGGCTGTCCATCCTTCTCGTTCCAGAAGACACCAACGTTATCGCCACGGTACATGACGAACTGGTCTCTGCCCTCTGCATCGCCCAACCACCATCTCAAGTGCTCCTTCTCCTCGAATGCTGGGATCTCTGGTGCCTTGTACTGCTCGTCGATTCTGCCCTCGCGTCCGAAGCGCTCAATGTCAGTGAGCTTGTTGACAGCCATGGTGTGCTTCTTGTCGAGTGGCTGTCCGTGAAGCGCCTTGACTGCGGCGGCCGCCTGTGCTGGTGTCTCGTACTCGACGAATGCGAAGCCCTCGGACATCTTGCCATCTTCGGCCATGGGCATGTACACGTTCTCCTCCTTGGTCTTGCCATGCTTGGTGAGTGAGCGGAGGATGAACTTCACCAGCTTGTCCTTGCTGGCCTCGGGGACCTTTGGGAGGCCGTCGATCACGATGAAGGTGTCGAGGCCCTCCTCCATGTGTGTTTCATACTGTTCCTTGAGATCTGCCGCATATTTTTATCAGATTATGTGCGCTCCACACCTCATATGCGCTTTCTTACCGTCAAAGTTGATCTCCTCATCGTCTTCATATTCTGTTTCAGGGTCGAGCTGCTCGAACGAGGGCGCCATGATTGGGGTGTAGTCGAGTCCGCCGAGATAGCGAAGGCGAATCTCGGGAGCGTCGCTATTGCTGTATGTCGTACCTAGTGATGTCCCGGCGATAGTCTGAATTCCTCGATGTCCTGATTCTTTCACGATGGCGCGTTGGACGATTTTGTCGAGAATCCAAACCACGAATTGCGGGGCGGCGCCAAGACAGCTCACGGGATCATCCGCACTTGTCAAGAACAATTAGAACGATTGACTTATGAGTCGCACAGACCAGTCATATGAACGGCTCAGAACGCCGTGATACCATGAGATGAGAGATCTGGTACTACCATAGTGTTCAAGAGCCATAGGCGACTCACACATCGAAGACCAGTCGACCGAGAACTTGTGGCATCACCATCTCACAACATCTCTCCACATCCATTTGAGCGTCTATCCTCGTGTCATCGTGCCTCTCTCGCCTCTATACACAACAAGACAATACTGTGACACAAGCGCTATCTGCGCGTCCGCCCTTGACTCATTCTTTTCCTTCCCCGCGCCATGCAATGCTTTCAAGCCGCAACCGCCTATGCGGCACATTATTGCTCGCCCAAAAATGCTGGAGAGAAAAATGACAAATGTGCCTCCTCCCAATCACTCGTCCATGGCCTGGCATAGCAGGATGGTGGTATCTCTAATTCAAGAAGCCCTTGCAGTTCGCAGAACCGCAGAGGCAAGGGATACGATCCGTCGATCCGATCTCGCGTTCGAACTTGTAGTCGTAAGTAAGTTCGTCGTCTGCGGTTCGTGTTAGCAATGATCCTCTTGTTCTCCATGTTCCTGGCTGCACTCACTTTTGTAGATGTCCTTGAGGGCATAGATGACAATACGCGGCGTGCCCTCGACCTTGATAATCTTCGCCGTGCAGTTCGGGTCGCAAGAGTGGTTGATGAAACGTGCAATGCCACCCTTCTTCGTCGCATCGACAATCTCGTCGTCCATCATTCGGAAGAGGTAGGACGAGCCAACACCTTGCTTCTCATACTTGATTTCACGCATATCGGCCACCTTCTGTCGGACCTTCTCACCAACATATTCGATGATGAGTTCATTGATGCCAATGTTCTCCTCAGCATAGAGACCCCAGCCGTGGATGGCAGAGCGGTCGAACTTGACGAGCTTCTTTCGCTTCTTCAGTTGGTTGAACCGGATGGCAACATCGGCATCGCTCGTTGCAAAGCTCTGCTTCTGCAGGTTGATGTCGTTGACCAGACGTCGATTGTTGACACGGTTGCTTCGGGAGGTTGCAGTGCTGGCAAGCTTCTCCGCTGCCGCAATCTTTGCTTTCTCCGCTGCTTCGGCCACAGCATTCGGATTGGCATTGATTTGGGCCTGTCGAGCTTCGCGCGCCTTCTGGACCTTGATGCGATGGGGAAGGTACTTAGACTTCTCCTCGTTCAAGATCTTCTTGACGCCCTCAGTACGCGCGCTGCCACTTGGGTTGGGCACGTAATAGCCTTGGATCAAAGGCTTCGGCTGTGCAAGACCAGCAGCACCGTCGCTGTTCAGCGCCTTGATCTCCTTTTGTTTCCATGCCCATAGCTTTGCATCGCCGATGTCGTACGCAGCACAATCAGCCAGAGCCCTGCGAGCAAACGCCATGTCTTCCTCATCTTTGATGAAGTTCTGCCAGCCATCGATGTCGAGGGCCACCCTACGATCCTCTTCAACGGTACGCCGTGGCTTGTCGTGCGTGAAGTGAAGCCCGATGTCCTTGTCTTCGACCTCATCGGCAACCTCAATCTCGCGCTCGATCTTCTCGACGGTCTCCGGTGCGATTGCTTTGCTCGCAGCCTTGGCCTTCTTCGCCTCGGCTTTGAGTGCTTCTTGCTCTGCCAACAGCTCTTTTTTGGTCTTGCGCTTCTTCTTGGCCTTCTCCTTGACGACTTTCGCATCGGGATCCGCCGCGGGAGTGCCATCTTTCTCCTTGCTGGGTACGACGCCGTCGTCAAGAAATGCGTCAAGGTCCCGTTTGACACCAATCCTGACCTGGAACAGGTCATCGTCGGCCTTCGATCGCTGGCGAACGTACAGCTCTGTTCGCGCCCGGGTGGCATACTTCGAATCGCGGGGGAGTGTATTGGTGACAAGCTCTAGTTCGCGAGTTGCAAGGTCCTCAGGCTCCTTATGCAAGAGGTGACCGAGCATCTCCTTGTGGAACGAGTCAAACGTCTCCTTCTCTTCTTCGTCCCACTCGGCGACTTTCCTTCGCTTAGACTTGGGTGTGTCAGTAACAGACTCCGAATCGTTAAAGGGCGTCGAATTGCGACTTGTTCTGCTTGGTGGCCTCGTTTCCTGATCATCCGTGTCGCGTGTAACGGATGTGTGGCGCTCATCGTCCGAATCTTCTTCTTCGGCGTACATTTGCTGGAGGCGAAAGTGTAGGCCTCTTGCGTGTGCAGGCCTCTGCGCTGGCTTGCGTCGTCTCTCGTCCACGAATGCATTGCTGGGGCCTCTTTCTCTGTCTCTTTCCCCTCGTCTGCCACGCTGCGAGTTTGGATCGTGCGGCCGGAGTGGTCTTTGTCCGCGGCGAGATTTTGATGTTTGAGGTGAGTCGTCTGCAGCTTTGCTGAACAAGAGACCTGGTGCTTTGTTCTCGTTGTTTGATGGATCTGGCAAACCAAGCTTCCTGCGCTTTGAAACATGCTTTGACGGCTCCAGGCTGTCGTGGAAAATCGGTATCGCAATCCTGGTCTTGATGTCGCCCATGATTTTGTCACGTAGTTCCATTCGCAGCTGTTCTAGCGCGCCTTGCACTGGGTCAAGGTTCTCGGCCCTGTTCTTCTTCTCAATCTCAAGATCCTCAGCTTCTTCGCGCTCGAGCCGCTCAAACTCTTCGCGTTTCTGCTTCTCAGCAACCACTCGTTCCGGACTTGGACTTCGCTCGTAGTCTGGGTTGCCATATTTTTGGCATTCCATGCTCATCTTGTACGTGAACAGTGCTTCCTCGTTGCACTCTTGGAAACATCGCTCGGTCTCGTCTTCTCCACGTTTCGAGTCGTCAAACACAATGTAGTAGCCAGTCTTATCCAGTCGCACTTCTCGCCAGTCAAACGCCTTCAGTCGCTTCTTGAGATGAGGAATGGTAGTCCCCAGAACAGGCACCGAACGATGCGGAATGTGGATGTACGGCTTTCGCTTGATCTTGCTCAGAACAAGCTCGTCTTCGATGAGCATCGCGGCTCCAGTCTTCACGGCAGGAATATCGGGATTTGCTGAGTCTCGCGAATCTCGTGTACCTCTAGGACCTGCCGGGGGAGGTTTCGCAGCCTTGCTAGATGGTCCTTTGGGCGCATTCAACGGAGGTGCTGGGGAATCCTTCGCTGATGTCCCGTCAGGTGCTGAAGGAGCAGAGAGACTGTGTTGTTTCGCGCGTTCCTCCCTCGCTTTCTTCAAGACGGCCTCCACATGTTTCTTGCATCTTCGGCCCTCGCGATCAAGCTCAACCCTGACAGGATGTAGTCCAATACGCTGCCCGTTGAATTCAACCTCGGCTCTCTTTGCAGCATTGACTGCAGAAACCTCGACACCATCTCTAACAGAGTCTCGATACTTAATCAATGCAATGCCGAGAAAGCTGCCTGTTTCTGGATCCGTCTTGTTCTGCACCGAAGCCACGCTGCCGAATGTGGAGAAGTTCAGTCGCAAAGTTGTTTCAGGCAAGAATGGGTCGAACCCGATCGCGAGCACCTGCTGAGCCTCCCCAGGTCCAATGGAATTGCGGTCCACTTTGAACGGTGGCAAGGTATATGGTGCAATGCGATATATGGCTTTGCTCGGCTGGGACTTTGGCCTGCATTGTCCTGACATGTAGCCAGGTATTGCCAACCTCGGGTCCGGTGGCGGATCAGGTTCATATATCTGCCATTATCCATTGTCAGCGAAAGGGTACAGAGCGGTTTCTTCATCTTTTCGACTTCAAGTTATGTGTATGATATTGCGCAAGCTCAGCAGAATGTGAAATATGTAGCGTACCTCTGTGCCGAATTCTCTTTTGCGTAATTGTGCCCGTTTACGCTCTTCTTTGCTGAGCTTGCCGTCCAATTCCGGATCCCAAACCGCTCTGTACCCTTTCACTTTGCCTGGTGGCGGGAGCATTTGTGTTCGAGGCTTTGGCTCTGAAGGAGGTGCAGGAATGCTGTCCGAGGCAGGTATTTTCGCGGCAACGGTGCCATCAATGGAAGCCATGTCTGCGGCAGATTTCGAGTGTCGCGGAGAATTGCCTTTCGGCGGCGAAGAGTCTTCGTGGTTGGTGAGGGGTGTGAGGCCATTGGCAGTAGCCGAGTTTCTGTTGTGCGCAAAGGCATGTGAGTTTGAAGCGAGCTTCGAGGAGGCTACACTTGCGCGTGAGCTCGCGGAGCCCACGCCGTGCAACATATCACTCTGGTCAGTCTGCGTGCCATCCGAGTCTGGCGAGGTGTATTGACTCGAGCGAACGCCATTGGCGGGTGCCATTGTGTGGGAGGTGCCGTTAGTGATGGTGGCAGACCCGCTGGCAAGTCTGGTGGAACTCGAGGAGGTGGCCGGTGAGTGTCGCGAGGGCGCGTGTTCACGCTTCCGCTTCAGTGAGCCGGGAGAGTGAGGTCTGCTGATGGTCTCGAGGCCGCCAGACTGCGACATTACGCCGCCGCCAGCTCACTCGGGCCTCATGCCCAGCAGCAGTTGTGGTGTATGTGTGTGACATGCACCAAATGCGACCAGCCAGGCTATCTCGGTAATGGCAGAAGGAAGTGCGGGCCCAGGAGCGGAACAATATTCCGTCGGGGGTGTAAAGCGTGCAGAACGTGATTATCACGCGTCGCGGAGTGCTGCAGACGGCGGAGATGGGATAAGCTGGTGCTGCGGTGGTGGTCGAGTGGTGGTGGTGGTGGTGTCAGTGTTGGAAGTAGGTTCCTCCTTGCTGATCGACGCGAACGCACGGGCTCTCCACTGCTTCACTCGCCGCACGGTGCACCACTTCTTCAACCCACCAACAACCATTCACTTTCGGAACATCCATCAATCATACAGCGACCTGTCGAACAACAGCTATCGACACATCTAACTTCGTCTACGAGTTCTCACGAACCTTTGAACTCGCCCACAGAAACGATCAGCTTCGAAGCAACGTCATCGCTCCGGTCTTCCACCAACTTTCGTGCCAGCCGAACAATCCAACATCATGCTGTGGTCTGCTACATGATCTGTATCCATATAGGCAGAGGGAGAGACTGGGTAAAGCCAAGAGGACATTAGGGATGTGATGCACCATGATCATTTCACCGCCTCGGTCACGTGACTGCACCAGAAGGTATGACAAGAGACTCGATGCCGATGATGTTGATAGAGCTTGGTTTGCTATGTTCAAGAGCCTGGAGCTCCATATCATCAGTAATGCAAGGGATACACGAGACTCCACGCTGAAAGAAACAATCCCAATGAAGCTCGCTGCAAAGCCCTGTGTAGCCGTCTCTTGAGTCCCCACCCAGTCGCAATACCTTTTATCTCCGTCTAGATGTTCCCATGCTCTTTCAAGACTACACCACCTCGTCGACCGGGTATAGATGACTCGCTAGCAGCTTGTTCATCGTGAACATATGCACTGAATCGCCCTTGAACACCGCCCGCATCGCGTCGTCACACATGATTTGCCGTTTGTCCTTGGGGTTTTGTAAGTCTCGCGCCTTGACGTATTCCCATATCTTCTTGACTGTCTGCGGTCGCGAGAGTTGTGTTTCGCCGAGCATTGCCGATAGGGGTTCTGAGAGGTTCATGGGTTTCTGTCGACATCATTAGCAGTGCCCTTCCTGTCCAGGGGATCTTCGAACATACGTGAAATCCCCCCTTCTTCTCCTTCTCAGGCTTCTCTTCTCCTTCCACAGCACTGTCGTCGTCGGATCCAATCTTCGCCTTGCTCTTCTTCTTGGCCTTCTTCTCTTTCTTGACCGGCGCTTTGCGCTTCGCACCTCCGCCTCTTGTTGATCGTGATTGCGCATTGAGCTCAGCTTGTAGTTTCGCCGCGAGCTTCGCATCGTTGTCCTCGTCATCTTTCGGTGCCTTGCTCTTCTTGACCTTCTTCGGTGCGGGCGAAGAGTCCTCCAGCTCACTCATTCCTTCATCCTCGTCGTCTGCCGGCTCGGGTGCTTTTCGTTTGTTCGAAGGTGGAGGCGATATCGCGTTCGCGAGCTCTTCCATGGCTTCCTCCTTTACATGACCGTTGCCATTCGCTGTGGGAGCGGGCTTTGGCGGTGCAGCTGCTGAGCTTGCCTTGTCCTTCTGCGCCTTCGCTTCAGTCGCCTTGTCAAACCTTTCCATAATAAGTGTGGTGATGGCTTCCTATTCTACCGTGTTAGCCATCGAAGCACCCACCAGCAGCTCCATGGCTGGGGCAGTATACCTTCTGCTCGGAGAGATCATATTCCACCTTCTCTTGGAGTCCCTTGCGAATGCGCTTGGCGGAGATGGTGTTCAAGTCGGATGTCGCGAGTATTTCGTCGATTATCGCACTGTATGCTGCTGCTTGCGTGGTAGTTACTATCAATCATATTAGCGGAAGTCCACATGGCTGGGATAACATCTTCGCGCCGCAATGTTGGAACACTTACATGCAGCCATGATTGCTTGAGGCGGTAGTATGTGATGCAGATGTTATGTGTAGCTCCACTGTACTCGGGGCTCTGCTCAATGTACAAATGTGTCGGTCACAAGCTCAAGATATAAAGTGGGTCGTGCTCTAGAAGAGGTATAAGCGGGCTCGAAGTGAATGTACGAGGCGGCATTCGTCGGTGGCTGGTAGATCTAGGGCGAATGCGCTGGGAAAGCTTCGAGGTGTGCGATCAAAGTCACGGCGACCTGTTCCACTCAGACAGCAGCTATGATATGATGGAATGTATGTCGAGTCAAGAAAGATATGTTCATGTCAATGTGAAGGTGATCGAATCCAAGGATCGGTCTGATCCCCGCTGTCGTTCTCATGCAGCGGCTCCACACCGATCCCGTCTTCGCGAAAACATCGAGAACGTTTGTCGCTCCTAACGAACTTCACATCATTTGCATATGAGAATGGCAGGCAGAAGTACATCAGAAACACATACAGTAGGTATACTTTTCTCTTATTACACATTGGCTTCTCAACCGCCATTAGCCACCAAGCAACCAGAACAACTACCTCTTGCGCTGAAGGACACCCACACCAATTCACAGCCCACAATGGACACCCCAGCAGACACCTCCTTCACCAAAGCCCTCCCCAAAGTCGAACTCCACGCCCACCTCACAGGCAGCATCACACCCCATACCCTGCACGAGATCTGGCTCAAGAAACGCGATATCTCAGCCGGAGCCCAACTAGAAGACCCCCTCACAGCATGCCGCCCCGAAGCAGCCCACCACGACGTCTTCTCCTTCTTTCCCCTCTTCGACACCTACATCTACAACCTCATCAACGATGTAGACGCCGTCGCCTTCGCCACTGGGGAGGTGCTCAAGGCCTTCGAAGCCGATGGTGTCCGATATCTTGAACTTCGCACCACGCCCCGTGAAGAACCCGCCACGGGTCTGACGAAGGAAGTGTATGTCGAGACTGTGCTGGATACCATCAAATCCCACAGTCAAGACAAGATGCACACCTACCTCATCCTCTCCATCGACCGCCGTAATACCCTCGCTCAAGCAATGGACGTCGTGAACCTCGCCATCAAGTACCAATCCCGCGGCATCGTCGGCGTCGACCTCTGCGGCAACCCCCTGAAAGGCAACATCTCCCTCTTCGCCCCAGCCTTCGCCATCGCCAAATCCCACAACCTCAGAATCACCCTCCACTTCGCAGAACTCCCCTCCTCCAGCACAGAGGTCGAACTCACCACCCTCCTATCCTACGTCCCCGACCGTCTCGGCCACGTCATCAACACCACCCCCTCCATCGAAACCGAGATCGAAAAGCGCAAGCTAGGGCTGGAATTATGCTTATCCTGCAACGTCCTGGCCGGTTTGACGGAGGGCGGGTACGCGAATCATCATTTCGGGAAGTGGTACACGCGGGACTGCCCGATCGCCTTGTGTACAGACGACTTCGGCGTATTCGGAAGCTCTATATCAAACGAATATCTCCTCACTGCGCAGCACTTCCAGCTATCGCGAAGCGATCTCATCTGGCTAGCCAGTGGCGCGGTACCCAGTATCTTCGGCGGCGAGGACGAGGAGGATAGGATGTATGGGTTGTTGAAGGAGTTTGAAGATCAGCAGGGATCGTAGTACTGGTGCGATTGTACATTGACGTCTTTTTGAGCGGTTTCGACACAGAGGTGCCTGAGGCAACTAGTGCTGAAGTACCATGCCCGGAAAAATCCCGGGACGACAGCAACGTCGTCAGCTGGAACTTGGCGTGCCCAATACCTTCATGTCCGACTCTTTTCATGCATAGGATTATGTTCCCGAGGTTTTGATCCGTCATAGTGCGTCCGGAATAGATAAATGTTCGAGCGATCCTTCGAACAGGATACTTTGACTTCATCTCTACGATGGAGCATCACATTCATGCAAGTTCACGTTGAAGCTGCACCACCACTGAACGTGCAACACTTGGTTATCCATCGCCTCTGAAAGGAGTTCAGCAAGAAATGGCGACATCACATAGACCGATGCAAATATTTCACAACAGAGACTCGCACTGCATTCCTCAGCCACTTCAAAATCTATCAACAATATCATCTCTATACAACTCTACACCCCACCACACTCCCCCCTACATCAGCTCACGAGCCCTCATCTCTCTTCACCTTCCTCCTCAATCTCTCCTAAAGCACCCTGCCCGCAGTAGTCGCCGTACTACGATCTTTAGTCACAGTCTTCTTCAGCCCCTTCCCGGCCTGAATCTGCCCCAGCAATCCACTGCGATCCATCCCTCCACCACCAGCAGGCGGTCCCGCTGGAAGTGCCGGTGGAGGCGGAGGGCCAGGAGGTGGCGGCGGCGCACCACTGTCTGGCATAGGCGGCGGAGGAGGTGCGCCCATGTTTGGCATAGGTGGTGGAGGTGGTGCGCCAGAGTTGGGCATCGGTGGTGGAGGCGGTGGGCTGGCGATTCGGTCCTTGCCTGGTGCTGGGGAGTTGGGTCCGGACGCTGTTGTTGGGCTATCCATTGCTGAAAGAGGTCGAGGAGGAGCCATGGTGCCGAAGAGGATGGAGGCTAGCTGTTTTGCAGAGCCGCCTTGAGGTTGGTCTTCGTAGTCATCGTCGTCTGACGAGTCGACAACAGACCAGTCATCCTCATCAGCAGGCTTGGCTGTCTTGCGGCTCGGTGGTGCGGCTGGGTCTGGCAGAGCCTGTTGATTGACTAAGTCTTGCTGCGTGAGGCGGTGGAATGGGTTTGTGTCGACCTTCTTCTCAGCTTCAGGCGAGGTTGCTGCTGGTGATGCGGCCGGCTGCTGGTTCATGCACTTGAAGAAGGGATTCTTCGACTCGCTCGGTGGGCTCGTGACAGACACCGCTGGACTCGGCATGCCTGTGTCAAAAGAGCCTGGCATTGGAGGGGGCGGAGGAGCTGCTGCAGAGGGCAGAGGTGGTGCTACCGGGGGCGAGCTTGGTGGTTCCTGGACTCTTGGCAGCTCCATGCTTTGTGTAGGCGTGCTCTCTGTAGGGGTGTTCCGCTCAACGTCGTCATCATCGCTCGAGTCATCATCGCCCATGCTCTCGAGCTGCAGTCGAAGTTGTCGCTCCTTCTCCTTCGCAGCTTCAATCTCAGCCCGCTGTGCGGCCAAGCGAGACTCTTTCTCCTGCGCCTCCTTCTTGGAAGCCTCTCTCCGCTTCTTCTCCTCTGCCTTCTTGACTTTGCCAGCCTTGACTTGTTCTTCAAGTGCTTTCAGAGACGCCTCCGCTTCTTCACGCTGCTTCTGCAACTCGCGTTCCTGTCGTGCCTCCTCGTGCCTGTGATATGTCAGCACTTGTCCATCTCCAGTCAACATGATGCCGTCATACTCCATGTCATTGGTCTCCTTGGCCATCGCCGCTTGTTGTTCCTTCAGGGCCTGTTCCTTGATCTCTTGTTCCGCACGCTTGGCTTCAGAGTTGGCCTGATCCTGACCCTGCAGACTCTCGCTCCTTTTCTTTCTTGGCGCAGGTGGTGGCGGCTTCGGCTTGCCAGCAGAACCTGCAGGAGTTGGAGGTGCGACAGATTCGCCCCGAAGACGAGCCTGCCTTTCTTGCTCCCGTTTCGCGTCCTCTTCTTCAGCTTGACGTAACCGGTCTTCCCGTTCTTTGCGCTCACGCTCGGCGCGCTGTGCAGCTGATTCTCCACTCTTAGCCGGAGCTTTGAGACCCAGCGCGGCCAGTCGTTCAGCCATGCGTTGTTCAGCTTGCTGCTTGATAAAGGCCGCCCGCTCTTCTGCAGTGCGGTAGCTGGAGTATGATGAGCCAGAAGTTTGAGGTGTCGACGCCGCTGCTCTACTCGAAGCTGGACTGTCAGTTCGAGACACTGGTGTGTTAGTCCGGCTGTCATCCTGCACTGGCTCTCTCGCGCTTGCTCGAGGCTGCGCTTTCTCTTCGTTGCGCACACGTGCAGACCTCGAGCTACGCTGCAGGTCGAAGATGAAATCTTTGACTTCGTCTTCGACGCCCAGACCGTCGTCCCATCTCCTTCGCTCGTGCTCATCTGAGGCACTCTCACCACCTTCCTTGAGACTCGATTCAAGACCTTTGCTATACTCGGTGACACTCTCTTCCACATCGCGGACCATCTTTTCGTTGTCTTCGCGCTCACGAGACACGCGCCTCTGCTCCTCTTCGAGTCTGGCGGCAGCGCCGGAACCATCATCGCCATCGTCGACTTTCTTGCCAGCGAGTGCGGCGGAACGTTTCTGCATCATAGCCTTGGCTCTTGCCTTTAAACGATCGCTCTCAGTCACTGCGCCTCCAGGTCCAGTCCCGACGATGGCAGCAGCAGAGGATGGGTTTGCCTTGGCATCTTTGAGTCTAAACAGCTCCAGCTGAGCATCCGCAATGGCCTTCTCGCACCTTCGCACATGGCTCGCAAGCTCTGGCAGGCGATCCTGAAGACCACGAAGTTGTCTCTGTAACGCTCGCCTTTCCGCATCAGAATCGCCAGTCTTGAAAGCGCTGCTTGGATGACTGTCGATATCCTCTTGTATCCTTCGGATGCGTCTAAACAGCTCTTCACTCTCTTTGCGATCTTTACGATCCAGTGCATCCTCTTCATCAGCATTGCCCTCGTCTTCAAAGTCCATGGCATCAAGCAGAACTTGCTTCTCTCTGATCGTCTTCTTGAGCTGGTCGATGCTCATCTCGTCCGCAGTGATGCTGCTCGTGTCGCTCTGGGCCGGCGAAGAGCTCCTGCCATTCTCGCCCACTCGTCGTCTAGCGGATGAGCGATATCCGACATCGTCGTCGTTGTTCTTGAAGACCGTGGCATCCTTGCGACCAGGTGTGCCGTTCGCTTGGAAGGATCGAGACTTCATGTAGCTGACGCCCGTGCGCTGTGGCTGCAAGAAAGCACCCGTGGACTTCCTCGTCTGCGCATCCTGACTGAGGAGGTTCTTCATCGTGCCGATGCTCGAATCGATGTTTCGCGTCGAGGGTGGGATCAGCTCGGCTGGGAGCGTGTTAGGCACAGGGTAGCCGTTCAGTCGTCGATAGATCAAATGCATTGCGACTGCGAACTCGTCAAGATTGAGCCGACCCTTGTTGTGCGGGTCGCTCAGTGTCCATATTCGCTCAAGCTCAGCCTTCTCCAAGCCAGACTGCCCGAAGATCTCCAGTGCTTGGTTGCCTGTTATGTAACCCTTACCGAAACCATCCCAAGCCTTGAACATGTCATCGTAGATCTTCTTCTCGTCCTTGGTGACAGCCCACGGCACAGTGGCATTTCCTCGGAGACCTTGTGTGGTGAAGCCTGCTTCTCTACCTGGCTGCGGCATCATCTGTTGTTGAAGTGCTTGCAGGTTTGGCAGACCACTAGCTGGTGCATTGACAAGACCCCACTGACCTGGTCGTCCAGTCGGCTGTGCGTTCAGCGGAGCGGCCATTGGACCACCACCGAACCCAGTCTGCTGAGGCGCAAGACCAAAGCCTGGAGACAAGTTCTGGCCCATCCCGGTCGGCATAGGAGGCATTGGCGGGCGTGGTCCAGTGTAGCCCTGTGCTTGTGGCATGCCTCCAGGGTATCCAGTCTGTTGTGGCTGCAACCCTGTGGGCTGTTGTTGCTGAAAGCCAGTCGCTTGTGGAACCTGAAAGCCAGTCGGTGTCGCTGTAAGCTGGGTCAACAGCTGCTGATTGCTCGGGTTCTGCGCTTGTGGCTGCTGGATCTTCGGAAGCTCATTGAAGTTGGGCGCATTGCTGCTGGGAGTCGGAGCTGGACCTTCATCTCCCACGCCAAACGATATAATGTCCACCATGCTCGATACCTCGTTGCGAATCTTCTCAGGCAAAGATGACGGCACATCCTTGCCCGTCAGTTTCAGGTTGCAGAGGTACATGGCCAGCGCGAACTCTGGGAAGAGCAGCTGGCCCGACTTTGTGGTATCCGACAGTGTCCATACTTGGGCCAAGCTATTACCATCCAGCTTACTCCTGATCAAGAGATCCTTTGCCTTTTCTCCGCTCAATGCCTGATCGCCTCCGGTCGCGCTCTTGAACAGCTGCTCGAACTTGGCCTGATCTTGCGCCGTGATGAAGCTCAGCCGGATGCTGGGGATCTTGTTGCCTGATTTCGGTGCCGGCGCGGATGGTGTCGGTGCTGACGAGATGCCTCGGAAGGAGTTGGCCATGTCATTGCTGGTCATGCCTGTTGCCTGGGGTCGCATCGGCTGCTGAGGTTGTTGTTGCTGGAAGGCATTCTGCTGGCCTTGCTGAAACCCAGTTGGCTGCGCGACCTGGATCTGAGGTTGTTGCTGTTGCGGAGGCTGCTGGAAGCCCGCAGGTTGAGGCTGCTGGAAGCCTGTTGGCTGTGGCTGTTGGAAGCCCGAGTATTGCGGTTGCGGTTGCTGCTGTTGCTGGAACTGCTGAGGCTGCTGTCCGGGGAAGCCGGTCGCTTGAGGCTGCAGGCCAGCTTGCGGGAAGCCGGTGTATTGCTGCTGGAGAGGTGGTTGGGCGTAGGGAGGCTGTTGCTGGCCATACTGCGGCTGCTGTTGCTGCTGCTGTCCTCCGAATTGCTGCGGCTGGCCGTATTGTTGCTGGCCAGGCCGACCACTGGGGCCGCCGCCGAGATATGAGTTAGAGCCGGAGAACATGGCGGCAGGTGTGGATTATGCCATATGCGAAGGGAACGAAGGTGGTGGTGAGACAAAAGGCCGAGAGCTCGAGGAGACGCGCAAGTGGAGGCGGAGCGACATGCTTGTCAGCCCACTGAAACCCGCGGAAGGACCTCACCACACGTCATTCACGCAGACATCACCTTGTATCCCATCAAATCAACAACTCTTTGTCATCAATACGTACTGAACGCGGACGCGATATCAGTCTGGAGCCCCCTCCAACGCCGAAGAACCGTTCGCCCGCTCGAAGCACGCCGCGCGCTCCCGTGCCTGAGGCGGCCACTGTTGCCCTCAATTCGAATCATTAATCACAGGCCACAAGCATGAAGCAAGACTCAATAGCACAGAGCCCGCCGCTTACAGAATCCTACCGCGCGCTCCTCTGCTTGACGCGCCTATTGCTAGCCTCAGTCCGAAGTCTCAATCACAGCGCCAAAGCATGAAGGAAGACCCAGTGCCAACGAAATTGTCTCCTCTTCGAAGCACTCCACTCGCCCGCCCCTCCGCCCGCTGAAAGCCAACCCCATCCCCACCGATTGACCTCGAAAGTACGGCACGAAGCTTGCTCCAATGCCTTAGTCAGAGCCTTTGAAGTACAGAGTGCGACTCCATGTCCGCCACGAGATCTTCAATCGTACCTCCTCCTCCAGCATGAGATGCAGTCCGATGTTCTGCCTCAGTATACCGGAGCCGCGCTGGAACTCGCCCACCAGATTCATCCTCTCCTCCGGATACTGGCCCCCTTCGTAACCCAAGGCGACGACCACCTTGGTGTACGTACCGTCATGGAACTTCTTGGCTAGGATGTCGTCGATCTTCCAGATCAGGAACAGACCCGCTTCCGGCTCCCTTGTCTTGACGGCCACGAGGATATGATCGACGCGGGCGCCACCGTACCATACATTCTTGAGCTCGCGCGCCAGCTTGCACGAGTTGTAGGCGGTGGCGTACAGCTGCGTGGCATCGTGGCCCTGAGCGAAGCGTCTGTGGGCGTTGGCGATGGCTGTGTACTGGTGGAAGGCCGCTCGCAAGCGCTCGCGCTTCGGGTTTTCGATTTCGAGGGACACCGCTGTGGCGTGATCCGCCCATTGCAGGTCTTGCCACTGGCCTGGTAGGTACGGGAGACTATCGCCATCCAAACTCAAATCTTCAGGGACCGACAGCAGCACGTTCATGTGCAGCTCGGTGGCAGAAATCTCCGCGATCGATTTCGTGGCATCGGGAATGGCCAGATCGATGAACTGGATATGGTCCAACGTCTTGGTGCGGATGGCATCGTAGAACATCTGCAGGACCAAGCCCTCGCAGCCACGCCCTTCGTTGTCCAGCCTTCGAACAGACCTGCTGGGAACCGTCCAACCGGGCGTGTCGGTCGGCTGCAGCAGAAGGAGTCTGCCCTCGCGAAAGATGAAGACTGACATGGTGAACGTAGTGAAGACGCGGTTGTCGCCCTTCTTGGAGCGCTTCTTGTCGTGCATTTCGATGATGTTGCGAATCGGCTCCCAGAGCCAGTGGTAGTGGTTGTCGGCCATGGTGTAGTATGTGGCGCGTCTTGTACTGGTGGCGATACTGTGTGTATAGGTAGGTGGTCGGTGGTGAGGAGTAATCGGTGGTGTTCGAGGAGATTTGAAAGGTCGGTGTTGAAGCGTAAGTTATTGAGTATGAAGTCTGCTCTTTTATGCTACCAGCCGCCTATTGTCAGGGTTTGCTACTGAGTGAGTGAAAGATCTGCGCTTACCGAAAGGGTTCTAGACAATACCAGTGTCTATTGCTGGTGGTCAATGGTGTGTCGTACGGAGGCTATTGTCGCGTTGTGGTGGAAGCGTCAATGGGATTGTATTGTCTAAGCTGATGTTGGAGGCGGCAGCAGTTTCTTAAGGGCATCGACAATTGTGCTAGCGCCTCGCGACTCGCGACTCGGAAGCCGGCACAATGCAGTTGTTGCGAGCATGTGATGCGCATGGACGATGAAACATGGCACGTGAGACGGCGTCTGTTGGTCGCGACTGAGTTTGAGGACATTCACAGAGACTTAATTTGAGGACAGGCAGTGAGTGCAATATCTTCTTACAACTTCCACCCAGAAGAAGATTATTCTGCGACACAATAACAGAACCACCACGCTCAGCGACTCGACATGGCGACACAACAACAGAATCACCACACGCAGCAACTCGACGTGGCGACGCAAAAGCACTGGCTACTGCAGACTCCCAAGGAGTTGGTCGCCGACTTCAACACCAAGAAAGGCGAAAATCTAGCAGTCCTCAAAATCAGCATCTACCTCTTCCAAGGCGACCACGTCCTGCTCTTCCACCAGCGCGATCGCCCTTACCCGGGAGAACAGGAAGAATGGATTGTCCCTCACGACATCGTGCGCGTTGATCGGCCCGCATCGCACCCAACGCAACAGGCCGTAGGTAAGTCACCACCCTGGCCCCCTCCCCTTCCACATCCTAACACTAACACCCCTCCTTTCAGCCACGATTCCAATCCGCATCCGCACCCTCCACTACCTCGCCTCCATGCGCGTCCCCATCCCCCTCCTGCACGAAATCCAATTCATGGAATTCAGCAAACCAGAACCCCTCTCCATACACTCCGGCGAGACCCTCCACATCTGGGCCATCCTCACCCTCTACCCACACCCCCTCCCCCCCGAAACCCGCGAAGCTTTCCTAACCACCCTCAACAACAACGCGGTATACCGCTGGGCGACCGAAGCCGACGTGAACCAAAACCGCATCAAGACCCCCGCCTTCGATACCGACATTACACGATCCGACCAACTCCACATCCTCGACCTCAAAGCAGCCTTCAAGCGCCTCTCCCTCTGCTGCAAATTCAACATTACCCACGTGCCCCCCCTCGCAAGCCTCTCCACAACAGGGCACCACATCCTCGCCTCCGTCCTAGAAGCCCGCGCAATGCGGTATGCAGGCGATGCGGGCCGGTACGGCATGATTCTGCTCAGCAACACGTCTCCGCGGAATCTTATCGTAAATCGGTTGAGGGAGACGCAGATGGATACGACGTCCTGGCCGGCGGAGGTGCGGGGGAATAGTGGGGAGGTGTATACGATTGTCGGGGCGTTTAAGATGGGGAGGGTTGTGTGGCGTGCGGGTGCGGGGGAGGGGAGGGGTGTGCTGTGGGGGGAGGTTGTGGAGGAGGGGGGGAGGGTTAGGGTTAGTTGGGTGGGGCAGTAGAGAGAGAGTAGAGAGATGGGAGAGAGGATTGAGCAAGGCATCAGAAAGTGGTGCAAAATCGATAGGAGTGGAGCTAGGGAAGTCTTCTCCGTCCGACGGATATAAGATACAAGAAACCCGTACAGCACGGCGACACGCCCTAGCGGCATCGCTGGCATCACGCGCTAGAAAGTTCGATACATGAAGCAAATCGTAGAGAGCAATCGTGGAGAGCAATCGTGCAGTGGAGCTCGCCACGCTTGCATATAAAGGAAGGATCGGAAGGAAGGATTCATTGAAATGCTGCCAGGAAGAAAAATGTGCTGTTGGCGGTTATGAACCTCCAAAGGTAAGCGTAGCGGAGTGGAGCTCTCTACCAACCCTTCTAGACTGCAAAGTAGCGTGCGATCCACGCTACCGCTACCCGACGTACAGTGCTTATTATACGACGACATAGGCGTTAGCGACGAGTATATGTTTGCGAGTTTGCCAACAGGCACAGTGCGGTAGGTCACGTGACCCTAAAACTTGAAAGTTGACCAATCAGAGCGGGCGCCAAGGCTAGTTGAGGGCTGGTGATAGAGCTCCACTCCCTCCTCGCTGACGCCACCACCTACGCTCGAGTGTTCGCAAGCTCACACGTCGCTACGGTGGATGGCTAGCGCTCGTCGGTCGTTACGCTTAATGAGGCATTTGTTCCTCACCAGAACGCGATGCACGTAAATAGCCGCGAACGCCAGCCAGTCTGGCTGGCGTTTCCTGCATACATGTATCTGCTCGGAGGAAGTAGGGCTGAGGTGTCCGACCCCAAGGCTTGGCTCGGGGGTGGACCAGGTATGGCCTCCGGGTTACAGATCAGGCTTGGCCCAATCAGTCTTGGCAGGACATGGCGGAGTACGGGGACGATGCGTGCATGCGTGATCAAGGATACAGATCGTGCAGGATGTGATGACGGTGGTTGCTGCGCGTTAAGATGTAGTGGAGTGGAGGCGAGGGGAGGGGAGGTGCACATAGCGCTCTTGCGTCTTGCTTCTGACGCGCGGGTTTTGTGCTTCTGTGCGTATGCTTCTTTTGTATATCTACTATACTCTATTATACCTTGTCGACAGCCACGAGGAAGCCAGGGCAGTCTTGCCACTCCTGAGATTAACCGCAGGCACCGATATGGGGCGGTATGCTCCTGCTTCGAGAGGCATTGTATCCATCGAAGGTCCAACAACTCGGGTTCACATGCTCCTCCTGCTTCCACTGGCTGACATGTAAAGGCCACCTCCAACATGGCGACCTATACCCACTGGCTCTCCGAGACTCCCACCGAGTACATGCAGCACTACCTGCAAGAAGAATGGCATGCAGCCTCGGACCATGATGAGCTGTTGAAGATACGCTATTACTCCTTCACGATTCGAGCATTTGTCTTTCGCGGTGATCGTCTTTTCTTGACAAATAGGACCAACTCCTCAAGCGCTGAAGCGCAGCTCAGCGTTCTGGCGGATCGGTTGGATGTATCTCTGATGTCGTTAATTGAAGACGAACCACCAGTCTACCGCGTGGAGCAGGATCCAGAAGTGTCGATTAGGGATCATGTCCGAACAGCACTGTCAGCACGGTACCACCATCCGGCCATTCTGGAGAATGTCAGGTTCCTTGATGAGTTCTCCTTTGCTGAGCCCACAGTCCGCCGTCGTGTCGAGGGGAGCACACCTGGCATTGACTCGCATATTTACATCTGCGACTTCGAGCTCTCGATCGTCTTGTCGAAGTTCTATGGCTCCTTGGGAAGTGGACCCGCGTACCGCTGGACGACAGAAGCAGACATCGACGAGGCACAGCTGGTGGCCGGTCTGGATCTGATGCATATTTCCGACATGTTCCGGAAGTACCACGAATGCAAAGAAGATGAAGCCTTCCATGAACGTTGTAAAGACGCCGTGAGAAAAGCCCTAGCGAAGCGTTGGTGGAGAGAGCACACCGACAAAGCCTTTCGCTTCGGTGTGATAGCTCATCAGCCTGGCAGAGGATCGGGTGGGATCTCAATCTTCTCCGTGAACCTTCCGGCCGCTGCAGCCAGGAAAGATGCCGTCTGCATTGAGCACGAGGGCGCCAGGTACCACATTGTGGGCCGCTTTGCGGGCGATTCGGTGCAGCTGAGCACAGAAGTCGAGACGTGGACGCCAATGATGAGAGATGATGGCAGTATCGACATTAGCTGGAACCTGACATCTGAGCGTACGATCTTTTACTGAAGCAGGAAAGGACGAAGTCAAGCTTGCGGAGGTGAAGTGCCGTCAGTTGCCTTTACTTGGCGCTCGTGATACGGCATGGACCCGATGTCTGCCGAGACCTGGATACTGTGGTATCAGAGCGACATACTCTCCAGGCCGCAGACTGCCATGGCGCTGTCGGAATGCTGACGATCGGGTTTTGATCTTCGCGGTCGTGTGTGGTGGTCCTTTCTGAACCGCACTGGCTGTGCGGCACTTGCTGCACGACGCACTCCCGCCGGACACAGCGTCGACTGCAGAGCCGCCGTGGGATTACAGCCCGCTTCCGTGGAGGCAGTCTCAATCAGTCCACACCACGCTGCGTTTTGTCGTTCTCGCAGCTTGGAGTCAAAGCTGGTGAGTGACTCGATGAGCTTGCCCGATTGGTATGCGCTCGCTCGTAAGATCTTGTGTTCCAAATCACTCAATTCCAGCTTCGACTTTCGCCGAAGAGCACGAATGTCGACCTCCACCTCAGCGATAAGGCGTAGAAGCCGATCGATGATATGTGCAGAGTCGTGCTGTTCCTCCATCGCATGTGAAGGCAGAAGCTGGTTCATGAATCGAGCATCGGCGAGGGCTTGCTCTATCGTCGCATTTTTGTCTATCTGAACACCCGGGAGGAAGAGATGCTCGCCCAGCGGTCTCCGCATGAGCTCAGACTTGCGAGTAATGTCGTCCGAGCTTCCGATGCCGCCGTGGCCTGAGGAACTGCCATCGGTGAATCGATACCGATCGACAGGGATGTCATCGAGAGGACTTGCAGGCGGACCATCGAACGCTGACGATGGGCGTTGATAAAAGACGGAACTCAGCGCAGAAACTACCAGAACGGCTGCGCATTGGACTGGACAGTCCTGTGCTGCTTGATAGTTATCAAATCGGTCATGCTGCGTCGAGTCCTTTCGCAGTTGTGCTGAGGGCGAGGCAGGGCAGTAGCCTTGGCGTTCGTCGACGTCAGCAAGATCAGAAATACTGCCACCCGTGGCTCGTTGAAAGACTCGCGCCTTCTCCATCTCAAGGTCGCGCTGACACACTTTGAGTGTTTCCAAGTCTTCTTCAAGGTGTGCCAAGTCATCACAGCACGTCTCCTTCTGTGCCACGTGGCTGTTCAGCGAGGTTTTGACATGCTTCGTCACGACCTTGGCAATCTGATCGTGAACGACAAGCTCCACACATGTCTCGAGAAATGCCTCCAGTCGGCCTTGGAACAGCGCCGATTCGCTCTGGGCGCTGTCCTTGGGTAGGCTCCGCCGTCGCAGGTGCTCGTCGACCTCAATCCCTACGGCGCTGCTCCTCCGATGGTTGCGTACTTGCGTGACAGAACGGCCATGGTCGCGTTCAGTCAAGGACGTCCATGCGTGGCTGTTGGCTGAATGATGCCCAGAATTTGAAGCATTGTCCCTGAGCTTGCCACGTGGAGGACTTCTGGGAGGACTGCCGACGACGAAGCCGTCGGCTAGGTGCTGCTTCTTGTTCAGCGGATGATATCTGCCTCCCTGCATAGTTCGTGTCGAGGTGTATGCCTGCGTAGGATCTTCGAGTGCGAGCAGCATAGGTGGCCACTGTCACCAAATGGTTAGCCAGGCACGTCATACTTACTTTGGTCGCGCAGTTCAAACTTTCGTCACGTTGTAGGGTCATGTCTGGTGTGATGATGAAATGGTGAGAATGGAGCTGGAGGTAAGCATGATGGATAGAGTCTGGTTGGCTCGCGGTGGATTCTCCGCTGGGACTCAATCATCAGAAGCAGAGTATGCTGCTTTGCCAATTCAGTCACGTTAGTAATGAGTCGTTCCTGGTCGCGCTGCATGCGAATGGTATATTTCAGGCGATACGTGACACCTGGACGGCCTGGCGATACGTTTGCGTTCATGAAGTCGCAAAGAGAGGTGGGAACGAGACGTTGTTGGAGATGGAAATACATGTACCTACAAGGAAGCAACAAGGAAGCATGCTGACTGAGACTGATTGACCTGTCTCGCGACTCATGCCACAACAACCACACTTCTCTACTTACCCTGTTCATGGTCCCATGCTCCAAAGAGCCGCGTCTGAACAACACGTCCGGCATCATATGGGGGCAAGGGAGACACGCGCCTCACATGTCTGCACCTCACCAGCCGGTCCATCACATGTCACACCCGCCGGTAGACACGACATCGGCGAGTAAGTTGGGCAGAGCTCCTTGCTTCGCCATGCAGCGATCAAGGCTTCGACGCATTCATGTTTGATGCCCGTGCCGTGACCTTGAGGAAAGAGCGCAGCGCAAGGCTCGGACAAGGACGCAAGCGCCTCGTTGGAGATATGTCCTCGAGTGCTCGGTAGGACTGTAAGCCGTCAGCTGTCATTGCGCGTAGGCGGTCGAGCGTCATGATCGCTCACTGACAGTACCTCGTCGTTGATGAACCGCAACTATGCCAAGCTATGCCTTATCCAGCGCGCTCTAAGTTCTAACCACATCAGGTCGGGACGCGCTTACAGAAATTGATCAGCTGCATCGTACAGGCCGCATATGACCAGGCAGAAGGACTTCCTGTGCACACAGCTTGGTGTTCATATCGGACGAAACACCGTGCAGCCTGCCATGCACCCCAACCAACAAGCACGCATTGACTAATATGATAATATCTACCATGCTCATTTCGGATCCTCAGCATCTCGGTAGCGCGCGGGTACATCTTCTCACGACAAGGATATTTTGGCTGTCGAAGCGGCGTATATTCCGACACGCTTCCGAGATGCTGAGGATCCGAAATGACCGTGGTAGATGTTATCACGAGAGATGAGTGTGGAAATCTATCCTGTCGCGTGCTGCTTTTCTACTAGCTGCGCAAGGTGTCAAAAGGTACAGGTTGACATATCCCAAGCTGACAATCTCTTGAGAACAGGGCCTTCCTAGAATTCTGCCAAGCGTATAAACTCAACATCCCCGAAGACGAAGCTAGCCACAACGACAGCAAATGACAGACTCGGCTTCAGACCACGACTGACCCAGTTGGTACAATGAAGGGGCGCCCGACCCGGTCAGTACTCGCCGGACCGTGAGGATGAGTAACCTTGTACATCGCGGTCTTTGGCAAGAAAGGAGGCGATAAGACTCGGCCTCCGTCCGCGCGTTGCTTCGTATCCCTTGGAACTCAGCTCGCTTCTCACATCACTTACCACAGTCACTCCTTACAGCTGGTAGTTACTGCGCGATAATCATTCGCTAACATCAAGAACACTTTGATCCTTGCCCACTGCACGACTCCAAGGTACGGCGCATTGCCTCCACCTCATCCTCGCATCGGCGTACTGACAGTTGTTAGGCAAATCACCTTCCACCATGAAGTTTCTCGCTCTCATCGCTCTGGCCACCGCCACCGTCGCCCTCCCACTGGGTGACAACCTCTTCGCAGACAGCACAGGCGGCAAAGACCTGCCAATACTCAGCAGCTTCGGTGAGAAGAAACTCACCACCAAGGCAAAGGGCCCAGGTAACGCCAAGGGAACTGGCAACTTTCTCCCTGGACTGACGCAGCTCGACAAATTGTCGATCCCCAAGCGCGATGCTGCTGCCCTACCTGAGCTCACCGTCGGCGTCCAGGGTGGCAAGGTCGTGAAACGCACGGCCAAGGCCGAGGCTAAGCTGCCACTCGACCAGCCTCTAGGAGAAAAGGGCATCGAAGGAACTAAGATGTTGGGCTTCTTGCCAAAGACGGGCGGAATCCTGAAGCGTTGGTTTGGGCTTGGAGGTGGTGAGGCGGAGATTGAGAAAAGGCAGAGTGGCCAGGTCACCAAACAATTGGGCAAGGGTGGCTTGAACAGCATTAACAATTTGAAGCAAGATCCCAACGAGAAGACTTTGGGAAACTCGAAGCTTCTTGGTCTGCCCATCGGGATCTTGAAGAGGGAGTGAGGTAGTAGTCCTTTTGGGGGTCGAAGTGTGCTGAGTGTTGATTGTACAATTAGTCTTTCTTTCTATGACGACTTCAACGCTCGATGTCTTGTTGTTGCTGTTCCACATCGACGGTGTGTCTGCGTCATGCGAATTGCGATGGGTCGTTCATTCCTGCTGCAACTCACCTTCAACGGACCAATGGAGAACCTCAATTCAACCCCACCCATCACCAACCTCATCTTCTCTCTCACTATACCTCTCTACGCAATCTACACAACACCACCACGTCCCTCCCAAACACGCCCTCGCAACCCAAACACCCCCTCCGCCTGCCTCTAGAACTCTGCGAACAAATCTACACAGCCGCCTGCACATGCACATGCACAGACACCCACGCCCTCTGCATCTTCAACGGCCTCCTCCTCTGCCTCGTCGACGGCCGCATCTAACAACCTCTTCCCCCACCTTCCACAGAACCCTTCTCCCTCCGACTCCACGTCGATGGACGCTACCGAGATCAGAGGCCTGGACCTGGGAGCTGTGGATTACGTGGGTGTTTTGAGGGGTGTGAGGGTCTGGGATGTTACGGTGAGGCTGAGGAATGTGGAGGATGCGGAGAGGTTGGTGCAGTAGTTGGAGAGTTTCTTATGGGGGGTATGGCGGAGGGGAGGAGGACGGGGGTTGGGGGGAAGGGTCTTGCGGTGTAGGTTTTGAGGTGTGCGGATGGGGAGGATGTAGAAGGGGGAGGGGGGAGGAGGCTGTGAGGGGGGTGATGGGGGTGGGAGGGGACGAGGGTTGTTGGGTGGGAGAGGGGGAGGTGAGGGGGTTGTTGGGTTGTGGAGAGGTGGTGTGGATGTATGGAATTGACTGCACTGCGTAAATGTTGAGTCTGCGACTGGCAGTCGAGCTTCTATGACCCTCCTCCATCGCATGTCGGCGAAAGCTCCATGTAAGATGCCGAACGCTCTGATACTCACACCCCGACGCGGACTCGACCATCTCCTTACGTCGTACCTCATGTACTCTAACTCTGACTGTTGCAGGTCTCTCCATCCACCTCACATCGAAGTCCTAAGAACAATCGCCTCCTTCGGGAACGGAATTTCAATCTCCTGCACACCAAGATGGTCCGGGCCCCAGTTCTCGTACGGCAAGCCGTCGTAATGGTTTTGCGCGAGGTAGGTGATGAAGTCGAAGAGGTGATTGACGTTCGCTTCGAATGTGCATCCTCTGGCGTGGTACGCGACGACCCGAGCGCTGTAGACTGGAACCCGTGGACCGCGCTTGGTAGAGCTTGAGCTTGTGCTTGAGGCGTCGTCGTCCCTTTCGTTATCGCTGTGGTTGTTCATGTTGTCTGCGTGCTGGTCGTCGCTTGTTTCGCCGTTGTTCTTGCCGCTGCTGGGGTTCTCTTCGATACTGGTCGGAGCATCAGTGGGGGCAACGTCGGCCGCCTCGCTGCTGTCTTCTTTGACGTCGCGATCGACCTCGGCCACGGCTTCGTCGGTAGCTCCATCTTCAGTTCCCTCGTCTTCGTCTTCCTCGTCGTCGCCCTCCTCGTCATCACTGTCATCCTCCGTCATCTCCTCTTGCCAGCCCTTGTACAGCTCAGCCTTAAACTCAAGAGCCTGCCACTCTGGCTTCTCCTCTTCGAGCTCCTTCAGCTTGTACTCCAGATACTGCGCCATTGTCTTCCACTCAGGGAGACATATTTCAGCCCACTTGGGCATCTCAACCTTGCGGGATGTGAACCGGTTCGGTATGATCATGAGTAGGACCCCAATTGCGCGGGGAAAGAGAGAGTCGTAGTCGAGAAGTACTCGACCGTCAAGATCTGGGGCATGATCACGAGGCTGGCATCCCCACAGGTAGACGATCGTAGATTTGGCGATCTCTTCGTCGATCTCATCGTCGAGATGGAAGTTGTGGCGCTCGCATGTGAGGTGTCCGTACTCGTTGTCGACGTAGCCGCGTTGAGCACTGACACTGTCTTCGTCATTTTGCGCGTCTTCGGCGTCCTCGTCTTCATCTTCATCGTCTCCCTCGCGTCCTGGTCCTGGTCTTCGCCTTCGTTCTGGCTCTGCTCGGTACCTTGCGTGTTGGCCACTTCGAGACGAGCAAGGTTCCCGGTAGTGGCGGCTCGAGTGTCAGCGTTACGATCCTCCTCATCATGCGTGTCCTCGGAATCATCGTCTTCACCTTCAACGTCATCCTCGTCTTCGCCCTGGTTCTGGTCTTCGCTCTCAGTCTCGCTCTGCTCCGTCTCTTGCGGGTCGTCAACCTCGAGACGAGCGAGGTTCTCAGTAACACCGGTCAGAGGGGCAGTGCCACCGGCCTCCGGATCATACCTGTAAATAGATATTCTCGAAGAATGGATGACGATCCTCCGCGGGCCATTCAGTTCTGGGCTCGAGCGATGTTCAGGCTTTCGACACAAGATCCAGTATGGAGGTGGATGGATGACACCATTGAGAGACACTGGGCCTTCCTGGTCTCGAAGATCGACAGCGTGGAAGTCGTCTTCCTCCTCATCCGAGCCCAGAACGTGCAAGTTCAAGAAAGCAGGATCAGGGTTCAAGTCTGCTGAGACCTAAGAAGCAAAAGAGTTAGCTGTGCTCGAGGGAAAGGTCAGAGCGGAACATGGGTAATGTCAATGCCGTGGGTCTCTATGATGCGGCGCCAATGTAAGTGCCTGTCTGTGTTACGTACCTTAGTCCTGCAGTATGGGCATGTGTTCTTCGAGGCGAAGCACTTCTTCGCGCATCTGCGACAGAAGATGTGGTTACAGGCAGTCTTGATCGGTACCACCGCAATCTGTAAGACGTTAGGTCAAGTTATGACTCGACCAATATCTTGTCGCGATTACATACCTCGTAGCAGATAGGACATTCTTCCTCACTCTGCACCTCCTCCAGGTTATGGATGAAATCTCTCCGTTGTGGTAGTGACATCGTGCTGCTATGTCGATGGGTCACGCAGTGTGGGCTGGATGAGACTTGCTCAGGTGAGAGAGGGGTTTTTCAGGCGAGAGGAGATGTGTTGCGTGAAGTCGCGCTTTTGAAGTTGCTAGCGCGCATTTTCATTCATCTCATATCGAGCACGGACATAAAGTGCTAGCGCCATGGAGCTTGATTCATTGGGCCAGAAAACGCCAATAGATCGCACCGGCCTCGTGACATGACCACCGCTCTTCTCCCAGATGCACTATCGACACGCTCACGTAACGTAAATAAAGTCTGGTCTATGCGACGAGTCAGTAACCCAGTATGTGAACGACAAGAAGCAACGGAGATACTGACACTTTATCGCCCTTGATCCTGATCTCTTCCTCAGTTCTGCCTTCAATCCAGTGATCTCTCTTGCCCGCAAGCCTTTTCCTGTTCTCGACCTCCAGTGCGAAATGGGTCACGACACTGCCACCTAGCAAGAACAAGGTCAGATAAGCCAGCACTACACCGTGTCCATACGAGTAGTGAGAGCCAGCCGAGGTTGGGTACAAGTTACTCGACACAATGCCATTGAGATTACCCCAGCCAATAACAAAGCCCAGAGTAACACCTCTGTTGTAGACGCCTTCGACATTGTTCGCAGCCCACGAGATAGTGTTGGCGATGCAGGGGTCTGAGCTGGTCAGCGAGGGTACGATTATTGAAACGCAGGCTACTCACAGATTCCAAGCGCACCAAGGAAGGTACTAGCGTACTTGACCCAAGGGTCTTGGGACCCGAGCAGCATTGCAAAGCCAGCTATGCCAAAGAAAGAGACGCCAATGTTACACCAGCCTCGTCGTCGCGATCTGTCGGCGTACCAGCCGATGAAGATGGTCAGAAGGGCTCCAGCTGCGTAAGGCGGAACTGATAGCAGATTTGCTCGAGTGCTAGTGACTCCAGGGTTGGCAGTCCTGATGATAGTCGGAAGGAACAGACTGAAAGCGTAAAGTGGCCCATCGCAGCCCATATAGATGATGGCAAAGGCCCATGTCTTCCAGTCCTTGACAGACTCCCAGAGATAGGCCATTTTGAAGTTCTCCTTCTCGGCACTGGCTTGGCCATCAGCTTTCAACCGTCTCAGCACGCGAGCGCGATCGTCCGGCGAGAGGGACTTGGCGTCATCAGGGAAATCTTCGATCATCCAGTAACTCGCAACCCCAATCAGAACCGTGGCGAGACCTTCCAGGATGAAGATCCATGCCCATCCAGGCTTTCCGCCTACGCCTCGCATTTGCGCGATGCCGGCAGCAAGAAGACCACCGAACGAGCCTGCAACGGCGGCAGCCGAGAAGAAGATTGCTGTACGGATGCCGAATTCACTGCGTTTGTACCAGCAGCTGAGGTAGTAGGTGACGCCGGGAAATAGGCCGGCCTATGAAGCACATGCTGGTTAGTCGTCTTCATAAGTACGATGCTGACTTCATCAAACATACTTCAGCAACACCCAAGAACAAGCGCGCCGCTGCAAGGCCGGAAAAGTTGGTGACCAAGCCCATGCAAGTCATGACAATGCCCCAAAGGACCATGATGATAGGTCTGAAGACCGACGGCTTCAGACGCTTCAGCAGAATGTTGGTAAGTAAGTGGTTCGAAGCCAGCGTACGAAACGAAGAAGAGCGAAAGCGCGGCCTGGTATTGCCCGTCCGTCGTCTTCAAGTCTGTGATCAAGCCATCGATCTTCGCATTGCCGACGTTCGTACGATCGAGGAAGGACACGAGGTAGAGGAGTGTTGGCCATGGGACCAGCTTGCGATCGAGTTTGCGGAGCAGCTTTTTGTCCTGGTGGATGTTAAGCTGATGATTCCTGTGTCGACCTCAAGACTCTCTTACGATTTCTGCTCTCTCTTCTTCGCTCTTTCCAGCATCTGGGTCGTGCAGATCGCCGAACAATATAGCGTGTTCGAGGTTCTTCTCGTCGCTGGTGGGGCTCGGCGCGCCATCGCTCTCTACAGTACCTTGTCAATTTGATGTTTCTCCATTCTTATCAGACAGAACGTGTCGAAAGAGAGGAGAATGAGGGAGAGCAAAGCAGTGGTCAAACAAGAGATGCACCTCTGCAGGATCGATTACCTCTCTTACAGCGTGGCTACAACGTGATCAATGCCAAGCATCAACAAGAGAGGGCAAGGCGTGAGGCTCTTCCAGATAAGCATCGCCAACTTCATCTCAGTCTTGGTATGCTTGGAGGAGGCACAGTCAGACGCTTCATCGACCGACCATGACACCAATGTGACGAGACAGCCTCCCGCACGGCTATACCTACCACGACCGATGCAATCAAGCAACGAAGCAAGATCTCCCACCTCGAGTCCACGAAGCGACAACGCGTGCTAGACGAGAAAGACTCTGTGAACTTCGATGTGGGAAGCCTTCGTGATGGCAGGTGGAAGGCAATGATCAGGTGGAAAATGTGCACGAACGGCTCAAGCCGTGCATATTCGCTGAAAGGCACCCGGCAACACAGACGAGTCGAGCCTTGACCGTGGATTTCATACTCGATGCCGCACGCCGTCAGTAGGGCAACCGTCTTGGAGCCCAGATGGCACGCGCCCGGGACGAGAGTGGATTGTATGAGAATGACTGCCGGAGCGATATGGGTTGAGACAATGGCTTTGTGTTCCGATGCGTTCTTGCTCCGACAGAGATCTTCACGCATAACATGAGAGACATGCTGTTCTGGAATGCCGAGACCACGGGCAGTCATGAATACTGATACCCGGTCAAGGCCAGACGCTTCCGTCGACATCGTGATGGCTCGAGTTGTCTCGTTTACCCCTCCACAAGCTTCCAGTCACATGCGGAACAAGGCACTGCCATTGAATCGGAACCGTTTGCTGTCGGTTCATAAAACTCCCACTTCTCGAAATTTGACCATGAACACGCAGTATATTTAGAACATTGACCGATCCAGCTACCTCAACCATGCTTGAGGAGAAACCAAGCAGAGCCTCCACTCCAGCACGAGACACCCATACAGCGCCGAAGGAGCCGTCGGGTCCTTTTGTGCAAGTCTCTGGCTGGACGCCATGCAACGGCGCTGAGTATTTGAGAGCGAAGAAGATAGAGCAGGTGCAGGAAGAGCAGGAAGAGCGGCAAGACCAGCAGGACTCGCCCACACGCGAATTCATTACGCCCGCTGATCAAGACGCCACACCCACGCGCAAGGACACCGCACCCACCAGAATCCGCTACACCCCAAACAATGTGCCGCGAGATCACCAAGCCCTCTTCTCGGGCGACATCAAGTACCTGCACCACGATGCTCTCTTCCGCCTAGCTAAGCACTGGACCATGACACAGGTCGCAGAGCACGTCAACGCTGCTCACGGCGCCGAAGTTGTCAACCAAAAGAAACTCTCAAATCGACTTTCAAAGGACATCGGGATCATGGCGGAGCGCGACGGCAAGCCCAGAGACGCACTCCTGCAAGAGTTACGGACTGCTCAGAGAGCCAATGGCGTGCCAATCAATGGCAGGTGGTCAACCTCATCTAGCACCTCGTCCAAGAAGCGCAGCGGTAGCCCAAAGCGGAAACAACGCACCAACCCTGATTTCATCCCCGGGCTTGCAGACCGCGATGGAGACATTGACATGGCGCAGGAAGATCGCTCGTCTAGCCCGACTCGTGCGTCTGAGTTCGGAGAAGAGCATACTGAGGAGCAAGAAGTAGAGGACGCCGATGATGAGGGAGCAAGCGAAGATGATGAGAACGACGAGTCCGACAATGAAGCCACCACGAAGGTGATACAACCTCCTTCCATCTTTGCGAGAATGATGGCTGACCGCAAAGCAGCCAAAAGCAACAGTCCTCGGTAAGCGGCGACGTTGAGACATGGATTGAAGTCCATGGGCTCAATGTACAGACGAGATGGGAGGATGTCAATTTTGCTTCTGAAGGCTGCACGGTGCTGGATGAGATGGAGAGCATTGTCAACGAAACCTGCCACGGTTGGAAAACAATACTTGTGGGAAGAATGTGCGGGTTTTCTCCAGTGAGTGTTCGGCAAATGCTAAAAGCTCGCATCCCTTCTCCATCCTTCACCTTCCTGCTCCCATCTTGGCTCCAATCATACGATCTCTCTGACATCATGTAGGGTAGTCTGCGTGTCTTCTGAATCGCCTCTTTGTGTCCTTCCTCCAAACGTATTGCTCATCTGCCAACGTGCACTGGGCCTTTCGCAGCCCTCCTTCTCATTGGGGACTATCGAGTGCGACATGCACCCGAGCTTCTTTCACGGACTACCACGATCCCCAGCTCCACAAGCCTCCCATTTCAATCGCAAAAAGTCCCAGCCGATCTTCAGCGCCACGAGAGGCAGACATATACTCTGCAAGACCGCTCGAAACGGAACCCAGCTGACATGGTCGAACATGAGCCAGCTGATTGTTGTATCGATGCGGTGCAGGAACCGTTTCATTGGGATGTCCACTGCATCGGGACCAAGTCTTTCTATGCAGTCGCTGAAAGACGTGATCTCTTGCGTCGCTGCGTGCCGGAACAGCATGGTTCTTCGTCCTTGGTCATCTCTTGACGTCTTCCAGAGAGGTTCGATGTTGGTGAAGAGGTCTTCTGCTGGTGATGTACGAAGGACTTCCTGAGACTTTACCGTCATATTGGGAACCGTCCTTGGCTATAGTTGGAAACTGCTTTGTCGTTTTTGAGCGGTTGCTGCAGAACGGTGATGGGCTGAGTATATGTCACAGGCTTTCAGACATCATGTGGACCTGGGACATTGCGAAGCCGGACTGCACCCGGCACTGCCCTAATCCTTGGGCCACGAAGGATTCACTGGCCAAAGCGTCTGGGGCCTATGCACTCACGAGCCGAAGAAATGACAAGGGTGGAAGTTGGTGGGTTCTGATTTTGGCCCTAGCTAAGTGTGATAACCCAGGTGCTACAATCCGAAGCGACGATAGCCAAGACGTCAGCCATTGTTCAAGCCATCTGCTGTCTGACCAGCACTACATCTCCCGCCGATAGAACTGGCCCTCGAAGGCGACCATGCGCTCTGCCCTTCGTGCTTGGCCCAACGACTACGTACATTGGTATGCACTGCCGTAGTTCGATTGACATGCAGCCTTGCAAGCGATACTATCAATGGTCAGCGAACGTCATCTCAAAAAAAGGGTTTGGTGGGACCACTCACGACGCCATATTGAGTCCCATGCTCAAGCGACTGTTCGGACAACGGTTGCTTGCGATCGCCAATGCAGTGCAAGCAGCACAGCATCCAGCAAAGTCCCGTTTCTCCAGACCACGTTCATCGAGCTCCAGTTCAGACAGTCCAGAGTCCACCTCCACGCCCTTTTCCAACACACCAACATCCGAGACCCCATCGCTAAGCTCATCAACCACATTGGGCACCACTTCTACCATGGGAGGATACGAGCGCCGGACTTGACCCTTCCCGAGACAGATACCAGCGGGGCAGCAGCCTTTGTCAAGTACATATGTGTGACAGCGCGCGACGCAGCCTTGCTTGACGGCCTGCTCGACTTGCTCGTCCTGGAGACAGACGGAGGTGCAGCTGTTGAAGACGTCATCGTGGTCGAAGCCAGCGCAGTCGGAGCAGCCTGTGAAGCCTGTGATGGCCAAGGCTGTAGAGCTGAGGGCTGCGAGAGCGAAGGCGAGGGTGAATTTCATCTATGGTTGCCGTGTGAGTTGAGACGAGCGTTCCTGTCGATTGATGGAGACTTACGTTGATGTGCTTTGAAGTACTCGGGGGAAGTGGTAGGCTGGTCTCTGATTATTGAGAAAGATGCTGATGTCCTCCTTCTCGACTGTCGAGAAGCGCTGCTTTATAGCTGCATCAGACAGCGACAGCCATCGTCTCTACACTGCAACATCCGGCAGTATCTTCGCTGCTTCGTGGATCAGGGCTCATCGTCCGCTATTCACGGTCAACATCCTTCGCCTCTGCTGCCGCCCTGCGCTCGAGCATAACTCGTGTCTAGGCAAACGAAGGATCGACCGGTGTACAACGCAACGGTACGCGAGGTCACAAAATCAGAGCCTTGTCCATGTGCTTCAATGGCGTCCTAACAACTACTGTTCACTATTGTCGTGCCATAGATGGATTGCGACCGAAGACAACCCGAAAAATGGCTGTGCTGGCGGTAGATGGTCGGAAGATCTTCCTTTAGCACAAAGTCGCGCGAAGGATCGATCGTCACAAGGGTTCTGCTATGGCATGGCATAGGGCAGATGGAACCCTCGAACCCTCATCCAGACGTGGAGCACAAATGCCTGCCAACAATGCTTCCACAGCCTTGAGCTTTGACGTTCAAGGTCCTTGACATGGATAGAGCTCCTATGTTGGCATCGAAATACGTGAAGGATGGTGAAGCTGGACCGTGGACATCCAGCCTCAGGAGACATTGTCAGACGAGGCTATGCAGGCCAGACACGAGCATCCAGCATAGCGCTACACTACCCTGAGCAGGCAGAAGATCGCATATAAGTTCTGCTCAGTACTCACTTGCTACTCTGCATCAGTTCATCACTCAACACAACCCATCAATAAATCAACAACACCCAAACACCATACCAACACCTCAACACTCAACCATGGCTCCAATCAAAACCCTCCTCTTCAGCACCCTCCTAACCCTCACCCTCGCAGCCGACTGCGTCACAAACAAACACGGCACCTACACCTACACCGTCAGTCCCCCTCCTCTCACCTCCCCCCCCCATCTCCTCCCCTCCATCATCCTCCTCTCGTACAAACACCCCCCACCCCGCCAGATCACCGCCCCCCAACCCATCCCCGACATCTCCGGCGTCTGCGGCGGCCTCTGGGACAACCTGGGCGGCTGGAGCCAATGCTCTGCCTCCGAGAGCAGCTGTGGCGTTGTTGGGCAGTACAATGATTTGCAGTGGAAGTTTACCGTGCCGAGTATTTGTAACCATGGCATGGTGGAGAGTGCGTGGTGGGAGGCGACGGAGAATGCGTATGGGGATTTACAGTGTGAGTAGAGATGGGGAGGGATAGAATGAGGCGGTGGGGGGGGGGGTGGAGAGAGAGGGCAGTCTTGGTAGAGCAGGGTGAGCGGATGCAAGTGGATTTTGTGGTGGATGGATCTCAGGTGTGAGCTTCGGTTGTGGTCTGGTTGATGTATTTTCTACTCCCAGCTGCAACGGTTACTCAGTATCTTTCAAGCCGTCATTCTAAGCATTGCGGTAGTCGGTAGTGCGGAAGGCATGATAATGTCTCTGTGAGTGGATCCCCATGTCCTCTATCAGCCTTCCTGACGATACGCTCAACCCGCTTCAGGCTTCTCTTCTTCATGGACGCGAACTATACTGTCAGACCAAAACAGTACTCGTACACAACGAGAGTATATGTTATCTGCTCAACCATCGTGGCCAGCTTGATATCAGCTGATTCGAGTTTCTTGACGCCGGCTTGGACTTGTGCCTCGTCACTGGAGCCACGAGCTTCGGTACTCCGCACCCCAGTCTGCCAGTGATCCGTGCCAGTCGGAGTGAGACGTCTGTAGACTTGATGGTCTCTACGAAGAACGGTTGATGGCGATGTGGCTGTACACAACCACGCCCCTCGAGAGTCGACCAGTGTCGCGGTCCAGGTAATTTGCTCTCTACCTCTGAGGGTGCTTGTTGTTATAGTGAGAGCTTGAATGTCTTGCAGATCGTCTTCCTTCAGGATAGTAACTCGCTCCTTGGCACGAGCAAAGTCGTGCTTGTTGTTGAGCTTGATGGTGAAGGTATTCTCGGACCAGTACTTGCGGTATGCGTCCTGGTAGATCTGCAATGCCTCTGCGTGCACTTGGTGGCATGTCAGGAGCAGTGACTTTGATGGGTGTATTGCGCGGCACAGGTCGATCGAGTCCTCGTGGTTATCGGTGGTAAAGGCCAGCTCAAAGATCTCGTTGCGCAACTCGGCAGGGAGTGCCAGAAGTCTAGCGAGATGGGAAGTCAGTATAAGCGAGAATCGTGTTTTGTTGAAGGTAGCACTTGTCGTACCTCGATGAGGCCATGACGCAGTTGCAGGTGTGAGATGTCAAGCTGGTTGTGACGGTGTCGAGTCGGCGTGACTGGTGCGGTAAGTGAGGTATGCAAGCCTGGTGGTCGGCGGCGGTTGTGTCGAGTCGCGCGGTTGATGTAGTCGGCGAGTCACGAAGTTTGGTTGTTGGCAAGTCGAAGTTGAAGCCAAGCCGAGATCCTGAAGGTCATCGAGAAAAAAGCTAGTCGCGAAGCTAAGACCGCAGCACGTGCAGAACTCTTTTCGTGAGTAGTGAATACACACATTTCAAGAAGCCTTGCGTCGCTTCACTTTTGCTGCCCAGTCGCACCCATACTCACACTCACGAGTAGTATTGTTGCTCTCCGATGCTTCGCAATCCTCGCTGTAGACCCTGTTGGCGATCTCATCGAACTCACTACGGCACAGCTCTACTCCGTGACCTTCTCGACCTCGGTCCAGTCCTCGTGCACATACAGAACCTCGATTATCTGCTCCCACATTGGACATGCTCTGAATCCAGGTGAGCCCAGCATCTCCATGCCCGTTCTTTCTTTCACACTGTCGTCATTGTAGTTGTCTTCGTCGATCATCATGAACGCTACATCGGTACGCACATTGCGCGGGCCTCCCGGGCTCTGGCGCTCGTGTAGCACGTACCAATTGCCTTTAGGCCGTGCACTGGACTCAAGCGAGTGGATCCACAGACCCCGAGTGTCGACGTGGGTAGATGTGGTAAGCTCGTCTTCTACCCTGTCTTTCTTGAGTGAGAGCACTTTCAAAGTGCGAATCTTCTGGAGATCGTTCTCCTTCAGCTCCGAGACGCGCTGGCGGGCTATTGCTGCCACTTCGGGAGTCCGTCGGTCGATGATGAAGTCTGACCCAGACCAGAATTTGCGGTAGTTGTGTTGGTAGATGCCCGAAGCCTCAAGATAAAGCTGGCGGCATGTGAGCGGTAGTGACTTCAATGGCGGATCTGCTTGGCAGAGGTCGACCGGCTGCTCGTGAGGCTGGTGGTAGACGAGATCGTAGATGTCCAGGCGCAGCTCGGCTGGCAGAGACAGTAGGCTACGACGGTGCACATGTCAGCTGAAGCGCCAGACTGTGAGATAAGCACAGCGCTGCAGCGCCGGAGGTATCGCTTACCCAGATGGCACCATGGCAGGTACCTCTGTGCCTTGGTGTAGTGAGGATCGTGTTGGTAGAGAGGACTCCATTTTGTAGATCTTGCGCTGGTGGTGTTGGTCGAGAGATGTGATGTGCGAAGGTGTGCGATGTCAAGCTGGTGGCTTAAGTGCTGTTTCAATCTGAAGACGTTCCGAGCGTGAGAACCGAAAGTGAAGCCGGAAGCATGTGCGAGTGCAAGAATGTCATCTCGCCGTGAAAGCGATGCGGATTCCGCCTTGTAGCGTGAGCCCGACATGAGCCGACAGACCGCTATGCCCAAGCTCAGTCCCAACATTAGTGGTAGAAAAAGCACGACATTTGCACGACCATACGTATTTGCTGCGCCACGGGCGTTGGTCGACCAAAGTCCGCCTTGTCCATGTCGAACGAGTAGGTATAAGAGCCAATGATATGGCTTTGATCACTGCCCATAGGGTTCTTGGTATTAGTAAACCTCCATAGGCCGCGCGTGGCGAGCATTGATCTCTCTGGCGATTTTCGTCGAGTTCGTTGCTCGGGATGAGAGTAAGCTCCAGGTTCGTGATTCGATTGAGATCAGCATCTTGTATTTCAAAGGTGTACGTGCTCAATTGCCTGACCTCATCGAGTGTCTTCAGGGTCAGGCGGTTGGCGTGGTTGCTCCAGTATTGACGTGCCGCTTGATAGAGCTGCGATGCGTCGTTGTAGAGTTGTCGACATGCCAGAAGCAGAGATGGCGATGGTGGCCTTGCGAGACGAAATTTGGATATCTGCTTCGGTTCACAATCTATCGGCGCGAAGGCGAGTTCGTATATCTGGATGCGAAGCACTGCTGGGAGAGCAAAAATCCTTGATGTAGCCATGGCGATGGGAATACTGGCGCGTGGGGGCGTGGTGTGATTTGGTGATGAAGCTTTTACGATGCTGGCCGTGAATCTTGTCCTTCGCATGAAGAATTTGTTGTTGTTGTGCGAGCTTCTTTTCCGTGTGCCGACTGGGAAGACACGGCACCAATGTAGTGATGTGACTCGTACTGCGTACCATTGGTGCACTGCGTGTGAGGTGATGCCTGGCCTATACCGTGAGGTGAAACGGACTCGCAGCCATCTCACCTGATAAAGCTCAAACGAGATCATTCTTCTCATCCTCGATTACGTGGTCCGGTCGTAGAAGGTCCTGCATTTCCGCACAACATGACGAATCTGGTACGCCACGCCCTTCGGTGGTATGAACCCGCACTCTGCCATGGCCTCGCTCTTTGTGCAGCCACGCCTGCACATGGTTAATTGATAGCCTATCGGAGAGTCATGCTCGTGCCACGAGAAATATAACTCAACCCGGACTGGGTGAGGGTTGCTTGGCAGTCGGTCCGGCGCCAGAGTGTACTTCCACAGCCCTCGCGTGTCTGCCATCGAAAAGACGTAGTGCCACCCAGTCAACTGAGGAGGGCCCACACATCTGAGAATGAGCTCAAATTGCTTGACGTGACGGAGGTCGGACTCCTTGAGTTTCAAGATGAAGTTCATGGCGTTGTCCAGTTGGTGTTCGTTCCATGCTGTCAATTGGAACGTTAGGCTGCTCCAGTACGTCTGATTCGCTCGCTCCCAGACCTTGTAGGCCTCAGCGTAGATCTGTCGGCAGGTGAGGGCAAGCTGATGTGAAGGCGGCGTCGGGCGGCAGAGACCGATGCGCTGCCAGTAAATTTGCTTTTGGTATGCGAAGACGAGGTCGTAGATCTGGTTACGTAGCTCCGGCGGAAGGTCTAGAAGTCTTGAAGAAGACATGCTGTGAGCAGGCGGGTGTTCTTCGAGGTCTGCGGCAGGCACTTGACGATATCGAGGATGAAATTCGCGGCGTTGACGAAATGTCGTAGAATTGTGCGAAGTGTGCGAAGTGTGCGAGCAAGAAACACTACACCAATAGAGCTTGTAGCATCAGCAGCAGCTTGAAGCGTGTGTAAACCTTACCTCCCACCAACCCAACAGTACTGTGCTGTGCCCGTGATGAATATCCAAGCCGGACCGCACACACAGATGAAGGTCTGACGTTGCAGTCTGTTTGCAAACACGCCGCTGACCCGCACTGTCGATGGCAACACATACAGGCAGATGGTCTACACACAGTAAACACACACGATCATCACGATCACATCAGGGTTGTACTCCCTTCTCGGACACCTCAAGCCCATCCCACAATGAAGTGGCCCAGCAAGACGCTTCCTATATCCAGGAGAAAATCGCTCTACAGCACCGCACCCCCGAAGAGGCTGGCAACATGCACCTTGAAATTGCTCGGCCGTCACTGAAGCGGCCGTAATGAGCAGCGATGCATGTCGTGGCTGGCGCTGAACTTTTTGATGAGAAGAGAAAAGTTGGAGTCGAGAGAAATTCGCGAAGATGTGTAGGCAGATTGCGGCTGCGCTAGCGGCCCGCTGCCGAGGAGGTGGTGTCACGTGGATCAGCTCAATCGGCAAGCGCGACATGAGCTGGCATGACCAACTTCAGCCAACGATTCTCACAAAAAAGTTGCTTTGTGAAACGCCTCTCAAACAAGGCCCTATCTTCAGACTGAGGCAATCTAAACCACTCACAAAGCACTCACAACGTCGCGTTCCAGACACAAGCAGCACATTGTCCTCGAGCGTGGGCGCGTTGTCACACACACACACACACACACACACACACAGCACACCAGGAACATCTGGACGCAAGAACGTCCTGAAGGTCAAGCATCCAATCTCACAATTTCACATTCCCTACTGTACTACTACCCTCCCTCTTCTTGCTTTCTCACGCGTGGTAAGATCTTGCGAAGCTTTCGTTACCCTCCCCTCGAATCTGTCTTACGTTCCCTTCCAGAAGCCAGGCCAAGCAGCCAAGCAGGTTCTTGCCCCTGTCACCATGCCCTTAGCGAGCCTTCGTATACTCTGGACCTGCATCCTGCTGTCCCTCCCGGCCTATCTACATCACGCTGCCTTGGCAGAAATGCAAGATGTTTCGGCAAGAGCACCAGCAACAACAATCGCTACGACCCTGACGTCAACGACGACTTTACCGCCACGGACTTCGACTATAACTATTACGATCACGCTGAGCAGGAACTCGGCGCCGTACAGTACCAGCGTCACGACTTCGACGGGAATCATGACTTCGACTTCTACAGCTGTCGCATCGATGGCGACGCCGGGATCGTTGGAGGCTGTGGTGCTGAATAGCACGAATTATTATCGGCAGCTGTATCATGCAGAGCCGTTGGTGTGGAACGACACAATGGCAGCTTACGCCGAAAACTACGCAAGAGGTTGCATTTGGAAACACTCAGTACGTCCTCTTTTCCCCTTCACCCCCATCCCCATCCTCCCCACTAACACAAATTCCCAGGGCGGACCCACAGGCGAAAACCTCGCCGCCTCCTTCTCAAATTCGACCCTTGCAATCGACACCTGGGCGGCCGAAGAAAGCAAGTACAACTGGAAAAAGGCCAAATTCACACACGACACCGGGCACTTCACGCAGCTGGTCTGGCGGAACACGACGTCTGTCGGGTGTGGGCTTGTGGCGTGTGATAACGATGCGGAGGGCGGTGTGGAGGGTGATTATCTTGTTTGCGAGTATTGGCCGCCGGGGAACTATAAGGGTGATTTCAAGAATAATGTTGTCAAGGGTGGAGTGGATGGGGATGGAAGTCCGAGTTTGGGGGCTGCGAGTGGTGGGAGAGGGAAGGTGTGGAGGATGGGTGTGGTGCTGGGAGCGGCGGGGTTTGTTGTTGCGATGTTGGCGTGATGAGGGTTCATTGGATTGCGGTGGTGGCAGCGCTGGTCGTTGTCTGCCTTGATGTTGGCGGTTTCTGTTCCTGATGAGTGCACGATTGATACCCCAGCTGTTTTTGGTATTTCGGAGACAGCTCTAGACATTGGACAGAAGTGCAAAGACGGCTCATACCTCATAATGAACTCCTAACGATACGCTGTACAGAGCACACATAATATAGAAAAGCCTGCCCTCCTCTAGCAGCACAGCACATTGTAGGTAATCCCAATCACCTCTTCATTGCCAACCTCTTCCTCAGCTCCTACCTCACCTCGTAACCTGCTCCTTAACCTCTTTCGCCTTCCTCGCCGCCTGCTCCGCCAGCTCCTGCGCCTGCCCCACAACCCCCTCCGCCGTCTCCTCAACCTTCCCCAACCCCTCCTTGGCCCTCTGCTCAAACGCCGTTTCCCGTCCCCCCATATACCACCAATTGACGAACCGATACGCCTGCGTGCTCTGCGCCGTGAAGTTGACCAAGTGGCAGCCGAATAGCAGGTAGTTCTTGGGCGTCACGGCCATGGAGTAGCGCATGAAGACGCCCGAGTAGCCGCAGAGCGCGGCGGTCATGCGGCCGGAGATGATTTCGGGGTCTTTTTGCGTGTCCATGACGGCAGCGATGGGGATGCCGAAGTTCGAGGCGGGGCCCCAGAAGTGTGTGCTGCAGAAGTAGTCGCTGACCTAGGGGAGGGGAGGGGGGTGTTAGTGAGGGAGCGTGGTGGGTGGAGGCATTGGGGGAGAGATGTGGACGTACGGGGTTTGAGCGGATTTTCGCGTTGAGGGCTTTGATTGCTGCTGCCATGGTGGGTGGGTTGTGCTCGGCGAGCAGGTGTGTGGTAGAGAGGTGGTGGTGGTGGTGAGGTGTGCGCTGGGCTGGTGCGGTTGTGAGAGCTGTGAGTGAGAGCTCGCAAGCGCAAGCTTCAGAGCGGAGTTCGTCGGCGGAATGGCTCCAGGGCTGTTGCCGATCTGGGCTTGGCAGGCGATAACGTTGCGCCTCCTCTTGTTCCTTCTTTCCCACCTGGCATCGAACATCGTCAGGACTTGTCCTCTGTCAATGCCAGACATGCTCATGCCGTTCTACTCTTTTCGCTCCCGGTTGCATCCCAGTGTCGACGAAAACACGGCATATCATACAGCTCTTGCTACATCGCAATTGAATAGCTCCGCTATACGATGGCAACACCGTGGGCCATCCCCAGGCGCTCATCAGCTCATATATGGTCGACATAAGGTATTGCTGATGGTCAAGCAGAGTGACAGATTTCCGCCGCGATTCTATCCACCGCGCGAGAAACCACTCGGCTATTCGATGTGTCTGCCTGCCGGCGGCTTCCTATCTCATGCTTGTCACAGTACTTCGCGACTCGATGGCGAGGCGCCAGGTTATGCGACTCGCCACGACTCGACCGTGTATTGGTCCACTGGCATGTCAATGATGCAGGTGCTGCGAAAGACAGGAGCCCGCCTAAAGCGGCGTAGAAGGTCGCTCGATCGCCAACACCACAGCAGTCAAGAGGCCGATGTTTCTGCAGTGTATCTACTGCTGTCTGTTGGTATCTCGTCCTAGACTGCGATACACTCAATGCCTCGAAAGATCTCGAACAACGACGCCGTCCACAAAGCAGATGCGACTGGCATGTGCGACGCTTGTTCGCGGACTTTCTGGTCCATTAACTAACCATTTTGGCTACGAGCAAGCTTCGCGAATCGGTATGAGTACTTTCCAGCTCCTGCCCACCTTATCCCTTTCATCTTGAACTCGCATCACGAACTGGCGACCCATTCTCATCACACCAAAAAACACAACGAAGCGCACCCTTGACATTACCCCAGCATTGCAATGTCTACCGGCCAGCACAAAAATCCTCAGGCGGTGCGACAACATCTATCACCGACCACCATGCCAACCTTGATCACCGACTCCGACTGGGTGCCACAACCGGCAATAGTGAGGGATCCTCTCCAGTTCGAGGGCCGTGATATCAAGATCGCATTGGATGTACACCCTCAACAAGATTTCCTCTTGAACAGCGAACTACTACTCGACCTTTCGACGTTCTTCAACGGCAGCAAAAAGGACTGGGCGCACAACGCCAAAGTTGTGCAGCGCCCAGCCACTGAGGCAGAGCTACAGAAGGAACCAGAACAGCTGACGAGGGACGTCAACATTGTCACGTACCACCTCGCCAAGGTTCAGGAACGCGTCTACATGCTCGAGACGAAGGTAATTTCCCCCCTCCCACTCTCCATTGACCACACTCCAGCTGATAGCAAACATAGCCACCACGGACCAGAGATGACGTCGACAGATCGGCGCAGTACGGGTCCATGGTGTGCCTCTTCTACCTTTCCGAGTTGGCACACGGCTTCCTACCACGCAGCACGGACACGAACTTCGTTCCCGCGGATGGCACGGGAGCAGGCCTTGCAAGAGCGAGGTACGAACATGGCGTGCTATTCCGTTTGCTCTTCAAGCGCTACCACGAGATTGGCCTGTCGGATCTCGACTACACTGGTCTGGCCGATTTGGTAGCTCTTGCAGAGGCCTACGATATCGTCGAGTTCGTGGCACCCGCCATCCGTGAGGACCTTCCCAAGCGCAAAGACCTCTGGCAGGACGTCAGAAAGGAGTACAAGTTCCACCTGGCGCTCTCGATCAAGCTCCGTTGCGAGGCGGTATTCTACGACGCCCTTCGCCACCTCATCGGAAGCGGTGACAATCTCTCCACTCTAGTGGACAAGCTCGACTTTGACCTGGCTGATGCTTTCAAGATCGCCATGAAGCGTGAGCAGCTAAGGAAAGCAGAGGACCAGCTCAGAAAGGACCTGCAAGCACTAACCCTCGCAACCTACATTCCTCACGCGCGCAAGAACGACAACCCCGATCGTGTGAGAACTACCCACGCTTCCAGCCAAATCGAGATAGAGGACCGGAACCGCGCTCAGGAGCACGCGCACTCCCTCATCCTCGAGACCTTGGCGCATCATCTCGTGGGCCAGACCCACTGGTCTCATGTCCGAGAGTACAGAAATTTCCCGACAGGCGTGTTCAGCCAGAGCTCACTGCGAAACTTCTGCAACGCAGTCACCCAAGCATGCCAGACCGACACTATCCTTGAGCTCTTCGCTCCAGATGCCGCCAACGACATCGAGGCAACTGACGAGGAGTACAACGACGGCAAGAAGCCATATCTCACTCTTGCCGTCGAAGACGAGATCAAGAAAGTCATCACACAAATGGCAAACACCGCCCTTCCATACATCGCACCACCCGACTTCCGCCCGGTGACTGCGTGCACAAGCGCAGACAGCCGCGACAGCCGCGGCCTCGGACAGAAGAAAGACGAAGATAAGCCCAGTCACTTCCTCCTCTCGCAGGCTCCTCCCCCGAAACCAGCACCGCGTGGCATGCGGCCAGGAACGCGCGGTAAGTATGATCGTGGGCCGCGTACTCACATTAAGAAGTTCAAGCGTGTGGGTATGACGGCTAATGATGACTCGGACTGTCATTATTTCACGTGCGTTGAGTTCGGGGACGAGGAGCTGGGGCTGCGTCCTTGGGGGGAGGATGATGAGGGGTATAGGTTGGAGGGGTTGGAGGCTGCTTCGGAGGAGTGGAAGGGGATGGTTGGGTTGGATGTGGATGGGTTGGCGCAGTGAGGCGACGGGTTCGTGAGATGGAATGTGGAATGGCTAGGATGCGTGCTCAGCGGGAAAGGGCATGGGTTGCAGAAGGACCTCGAGGCTTCACGAGAAAAGACGCATGTTTTTCTGTACTGCCTAAAATATGTCCCCGTCGCATGCAGTCCTGAATTCCGCAGCAATCATCTTCAGCTAGCCGCCTAGCCCCCACCGACGTAGTCGAGATGGGAAAAGCTCTCAGTATTCCGCATTCCAAAGTCATCAGTGTCGTCGCCTCGTATCTATTCTGGATCCTTAGCTGACTCCTTCAGCAGCTTAGCCCCGACCGTCGCAATCTCGACAAGAACTTCTCATCCTCGAACTCCCCTTTGTCAATCCCAAAGCAGGAGAGGTAGACTGGTGCCATATCATGCGGTCCACACGGCCGCGCGTCGCCGCTTGCTCGCCGCTTTTCTAGGAAGTTCTCAAAGTGAGTGGAGATGAGCTCCTCGATGGTGCAGTTCGTACCGTCTTCCTTCTTCACCGTCGCAGCTTTTATGAGAGTGGCTTCGTCGGGAGTGAAGTATGGCGTGCTGATGTAGTGGACATCTAACGTCTCGTTGAGACGCTTTTTGGCGGCGTCGTCTTTTGCTAGGTTAAGGAAGTCGTGGACCAGGACTTTGATCTTGTACGAGAAGGTTTGGTCTGAGCGGAGTTCTGCGAGTGTGCGTGGTGTCTTGGAGGCTGCAATCTTGTTGGCCTGAGAGGCGGAGGGCTTGGACTTTTGCTTGTTCTTGGCCAGGGGTGCGATGGGCGGTCGCTTTCTCTGGAAGAAACGTCGGATGGTGTGAAAGTAGTCCATACTTGCCTGCTGGTGATGCGCGGCAAGCACACACGATGGAATGTCTTCAAGAGCGCCTCAGGAACCTGTCTGATTAGTAGTGCCGGCAGCATAGTGTGCCTGCTGCAGTGCCAAGACGCCCTCAGCATTGCGATTTCCTTCCACGAACGAGCCTGCCATGGCTATTTTCGTCGCAAACCTTACCAGTGTCACGATGTGCCATGCAAAGCTCGTGCTCGTGGTATCCACGAGAGTTGATCTTCACCACTCATATCTTCCGTGGTAAGCGGGAAGCCGTGTCCCAGCCGACTTCGGCATGCCGAGCTTCGATATGGGGTGGACCTCATTCGTCCATACCACCAGCAACCGTAGCATCCTGCGGTACTTTTGTGGGTCCGCGCTGCTGAGGCTGCTGAGTAGTAGCGAATTCAAGCAGGCAGCGCAGAGCATGGGCCACCCAGCGTCGCCTTAAGAATTTCTTCCTTTCTTCCTCTTTCCTTTCCTCACATCCATCGACCAGACCATCAAGACAAGTCAACCTCAGGCCACCATCAACAACCTCAGGCAAGTCTTCTATCCCCTTTCTGTCTTGGCTGACCTACTTCTCCTTCAGATTCTCTCTTGGCCTTCATGGCTCTTCATAGGGGAGGTCGTCCAACGGCAGGACGCATGAGGGGCCCTAGCTGTCTCATTCATTTGACATGCGAAAGGTGACAACCATCCGTCAGAACCATTCAACTCATGAAATGTGGTGTTCGATTCCCACCTTCTTCACCGCTGCTTGCAGCATCATTCTCCTTTCGGGAAGGTCGTCCAACGGTCAGGACACGTGAGGGGCCCAATACAATGTTGTCGCTCGTTTGACATCGTTGAGGGCGGCAGACTCGTTATGCCAGTGCCATTCCAAACTCACGAAATGTGGTGTTCGACTCCCACTCTACCCATACCATCTTTTCATCGGTGTGTTGGCCTTGTGCCGGCGCCTGGAGAAGAAGTATCTCCATTGTCGTCGTCCTCACCATGCGTGCGTATGTATCACCGCTCATGCATTCGTTCTCATCGTGCTGCCGTTGTCGCCGTGGTTTCTCCGCTGGTGTGCCCGTCGCAATATTGTCGTCGCCGCGCCAGGAAACGCTTACCTTGCTGCCGCTGAATGACCCCACACCGCCGCTGTGCCCTCACCGCTGACACTCCGCTGCCAGGCTCCCACGAGACCTTGGCATCCCGCTGGATTCCTCACCTCGCTGTCGCCACCCTCCACCACCACAATTTCTTGCCCCAGAATTTGCTTACCTTGCTGTCGCTGTAACTCCCCACACCACTGCTGCTATGGCCCCACGCCTTGCGCTCCGCTGCTCACGCTGTCGCCCGCCCGCTCTTGGCATCTCCGCACAGCCCTCCCACCTAGCTCGCTGTCGCTGACTTCCACGCCCGCGAACTTACCTTGCTGCATGTTCCAATATATATTGTCGCATTCTGCCGTCTCAGCACATTCTGGCAGCAAATTTCACAATACGTCGAGCCCATCGCGCGTATGTGCACATATGGAAACACCTCACTGAAGCATCACCTCCATCTCACGTGCCCGTGTTGACCCTCGCACTTGATATGCTCATGCGATTTCCTCGCCTCATCTATGCGGGAGACTGGACCGCGTCCAAATTATGCGCACAGCGCTTGTTGTCCATCCCGTGCATGCAGCATTGCGCTCTTCAACCAGACTTCATGCTCTTTCTTGTTCACTGTGTTTCTGGAAGCTCGGCGCTGGCGGAGAATTGTCGTCTTATTGTCTTCGCTATCGCGCTATGCGCCTCGATCGAGTCATGTACCGCGTGTGTGTCATCTTGACATGGAAGGATCGGACAGTACATGTACTGTATGTCGATACGCACGTCCTCGCGCGACGTGAAGTGGATAGGATGAAGTGACGGCATGAACACCTCGTGTCGGGGCTCGGTTCACGAATGCGACCAGCAACTTCCTTGTCGATCGTTCGACTGTGCGGCAACAACAACGCTTTTCGATCACATCGCAAGACAATCTGTCGTACATATACGCTGTATTGGCGTGAGAAGTGTCTGTGGGCGATAGCACGATCATGACTTGCTCCGAGATGTTCATGCCCTCCTGCGGGCAGCTGAGGCATCAGGTGCAACCTCAGCGAAGGTGCATTCAGCGACAGACACTCTTCTCGAAGAATGACATATCGCACTGCATTGTTATTAAGACGGGCCTGATGTCTCTCATCTATCATTTCATATCGGCTTCGAAGACGTACGAATTGTAGCCCCCAACAACACGCCAGACCTAACACAATTGCACTCCTCCTTCAACCGTGAGGCGGACGACAGCCAGGACATCCTTGATGAGCTGCCCAACATCGAGGACGTCCGCCCGCAGATCAACCCCATCATATCTCCTGTCATTCTCACATTCTCACCACCACCACACTGTACCACCACCATCCTTGTCAGCACATGGGCGCTTACCCCGTTTCAGATCTTGCAGCAGGATGCCAGCCACGACCCGTGTCCGGAGGAAACACAATCCTGTTTTGAGTCAGGTGTCGGTACGTACCTCTGTTGATGTATAACAAACAGAAAGACGACGACATCTTATCGCCACACCACCCACAACGACTCCATCACTTCCAGCTTCGTCGTCACATACCACAGGGGACGTCGCAATGTCCGCCTTCAGCCCCCTAGGCGCCTTCGCCACCTTCGCCGCCTACCAACGCCTCCAAGGATCTCAAGAAGCACAAGATCTATACCAGCTCATCTACCACCCAGAAACCTCGGAACCGACCAACAGTTCACCTTCCCCGTCAGGCCTGCCCCTCTACTTCCGCCTCGCCCGCTACCTCTTCTCAATAACCCTGGCCGCGGCAGTCGGCGGCCGCATAGTCGGAATCCACGGCCACCTCCTCCCCACAGAACAGAAACTGTACCCTACTTCGACAGTCCCAGAGACGATTTCCATGCTGTGGTTGGCTGCGATGTGTGTCATCGCACTTTTTGGCTTGGATGGGAATCTGGGGTTAGGGTTGTTTGGGACGGCGTGGTGGGATATGGTGGATTGGGTGCATGAGCAGGCGAGGGGGGAGGGGTATTGAGTGAGGAGGTTGGAGGGAACGAGAGAGAGCGGGAGAGGTTGGGTTCGGGGTTGGGGTTGGGATGGTGTGGTGGTGATGATTTATGGCGATGGCATCTCAGCGGGCGCAATTGGACGGGTGGGATATTACTTGATGCCACAGTCGCCACAGCAAGAATCGATGCAAAGGGAAGCATCTATAAGCTCCAGCACCTGTTCACAGCGAGGTGCTGGATTCCGAAAGGCGTTGCTGGGCGCAGGAGGCGTGTGAATTGGTGAGGCACGAGACTTCAAGACCTTGTTGCTACGGCGATGGCATACTTTTTATGTGACAATTGACGGTCGCCACTTATGGCACAGAACGCTATGAAATGAATGAATGAACGAACTCAAGGCCTCGCCTATCCAGGCCCATCAATCTCGAATCTCAATCTTGGTATCATAGTCCCTCATAACGCCTGCATTCAACGCCAGCACAGAAGAAGCAAAGTTAAGCAAAAGGTGTTCAAAGCTCCTGGGGAGCATCCAGCTGGAAGACCTCCGGCTCGTCATCGTCTGACAGTACGTCCAAACCGTTGCTAGATGGTCCGAGGAGGTCATCGTCTCCATCGTTGATATCAACACTGGCAAGCTGCAGTAGCTCGGCAAGACTCGTCTTGTCCGCCTTTGGCTCCGCTGCCTTTGGTGCGTCATGGATGTCGGAAAGTGGTCGTCGGTTCGCCGAGACAACGCGACCCTTGGAGTAGCCAATGGTATTGTTCGATGCGGCTTTGGCAGCTGTGAAACGTGGATTGGCGCGGTCGAAGATGGGTGCTCGCTTTGTGGTGGTAAGTGGTCTGCTTGCTGCACCGAGCGGCTGTCGAGCCTTTGGCGCAGTGGTCGAAGTGGGCCGTCCCGTCCTGACTGATCGACCGGCCAGCGCAGTAGCAGCACTCTTCGCCTTCATTGTCCCCGGTGCTGCCTTCACCACTGTGGCATTCGTGCTCTTGCTCGCCAACGGCTTCTTCTTCGCAGCCAACTCCTTCCGCTCCCGCTCCTCAGCAGCCTTGAACTTCGTCTCAAAGTCGCTCATCTCGCTGTCCTCATCGTTGTCCTCCTTCCTGTTCGGGTTGTACTCGGCCCACCATCCTCTGGTCAAGTTCTTGCCTTGAACTGCAGCATAGCTCAGCTCGTATGGGAAGTCATCGGTGTAGTCTTCGGGCAGTGGCTCGCCTCGTGGTGGCATGTACTCGATCTCGCGGTCTTCGGGGTCGCGGGACAGGACGTCATTCTCGACTGATTCGTGGACTTTGATCTTTGAGCGACGCAGGCTGGCTTGCTTGGTGGAAGATGGGCGGTCGCTGTCTTTGGGCTTGTCGGGTGCGAGGAAGGGACCGGGCGTCTTGAGAGCTCTCCCGTTAGTGGTCTTTGCCCCTAGGGGTGCTCGAGTGCGTGGGTCTGTACGTTCTTAGCAAGGCCGGCTGATGTCTGGATGAATGCGGAACATACTGGCTGGAGTGATGAACGCATTACGCTCGGCTTTGCCCTCTTTCACATCACCTTTACCCGCTGCCTGCTGTGTATTCTCGTCGTTGCGAGTCTTGCCGAACGGTGTCTTGGGAGGTTTGCCTGCGGGTGTTTTGGATGCCAGGCCCTTGACGCCTTGGTTCAGCGGCTTGGCAGCTGCTGCTTGTTGCTGTTGGTGGATCACATTCTCATCGTGGTTGCGTGTCGCGAACATGGTGGATGCCGTCTACATCTGATGCTGCGCGTGTATGTGTGCAATGAAGTGGTCGTGCTGTAAATAGGCAAGTCTGCTGCATCAGCGTCAACAGACTTCCCGATTGGGATGCGCTTGAACAAGGGTCCAATTCGAGGAGGAGCTCAAACTCAAAACTCACTCTTGGCCTTCATTCACTTCACGACCATTCATCACCCTGATCATTATCGATATGCTCTATCATCCGCTCTGTTGTTGAAGCCGAAAGATCCCATCCCACGCCTTCTATCCACGGTTCACGACGCACCACTGGACGCGGTACCTGGATGCGCTGAAATGTGACAGAACACCATCCACGCTGTCGACGGGATATAATCATGACCCGAGGAGCATGCAGAACATGTCACCGTGACTTCACTGCTTCTCGCAGACCATCTCCGTCGGCAAAATGTATCCACTTCTCGGCTTGTCTTGTCTCCACACACCCTCAGCATTGAGGAATACATATTATCGTAGGGTGACCTTGTCACACCAAAAGAAGGCATACACAGTATGGCCACGGCTCATCTGGGCACGCTAGTTGGCAATCCGTAGCATCGCTGCAGCACCTTTCCCCACGGAGACAGCAAGGAGACAATTATACGGCGTCTGCTGCTGTTATAAGGACACATCCTTGAACGTCTATTCTAGGGAAGCTGAAAATGACCGCCGTTCTGCTGTTTCACAGGATCCAACCATCACTCGATTAGCGCCGTGCTGTTGTTCCCTGGCGCGGTCTGCATACCGCGTTTGTTGGAGAAGACACCCCGTGGGCCTTCACGCAACCCGGATCACCTGCACCTTCTCGCTACTCAGTCCAATCGTAAGTATCGTGCGACTACAGCAGGCCAAAGATGTGCCCTTCCAGACATTGAGTCGATGCAGCATCCCGGTCGCCATTACATGCCGGCCATTGGCTCTTGGGTACAGGCCTGGAGCTCTGAAGCGATCAGGAAGACCGACCACGAATCGCTGTCCCAATGCTGTACATTGTGTGTAAAGACCACGCTGTCCAAGACATCCCCATAAGATACACTGCGATGCGCGCTCTGGAGTGCTTCAAAGACCACTAGCTCCTCGCCAGTGAGCAGATCCCAGCTGTCAATACACGATAGTATCCTCCGCACCACAGTCTACTCTTCAGTCCGGTGACCTCATCACTTTCGCTATACGGCCAATGGACCCCGGCAACGAAACGATTTCGATACGGCCAGCACGATGCATATCCTCCACCTGTCAGACAAGCTCTTGTTACATATACTTGGATATCTGGCGCTGCCTCCAGCGGAGATACTGGGCTGTCGGGCGCACGACCAACTCATTTCCGAGACCCGGGATATCGTCGACAGCTATGACGCTCCAATGGGCCTGGCTAAATTGCCACCGTGCCGCAGGCTGCGTGATGCTGCGCACAAAGTGCTCAACAAGAGTCAGACTGTATGGTAAGCTAGAGGGACTTCAGACACTATTGCAACATCGATGGCACAGCTCAAAGTACAGCGTCCTCGAGTATTGGAGTCACAAGCGTCGCAGCGGACCGACCTTCCCAGCCAAATCGAGGATTGTAGCAAATCAGTCAAGATTCCAAGAGCGGCAGCCAAGGGCACTTGTGACTGCAACGCTCGGAGACGCTGTAGCTCGTGTGCTTCTCACCACTTATGTAGGTTGCTGCCGTGCTGGATAAGGAGAGGCTCTCGAATTTGCAATGTAGCTTCTTTCGAGCCTGAGCCGGCACTTCCGAACCCAGCTAAGAAACATGTTCTCTGTCGCGATATAGTAACAACACGCCATATGCATGGAAACGCGACCGGGGACTGAAAGTATAGGTTGCTGCGATGACTTCAATGTATATATCGTGTATGTAGGTGGTGTTTTGATGAAGTTGTAACAGAGAATATTTTGAAGGTGGGTGAGCTTATGCATGCTATGGTGCCTAAGGCAGCACTTGTGAAAGTGGTGTTCGGTGGGGAGAATGTAGTAAGACTAGTCCGGATCCTCTTTGGATAGCAACATGAGTAACCCTAAACCGAGCCCTAGTTCTTCAACTTGGCGAACAACCGTGTCCGTATCCTACCGGGTTTTGAAAACCGGTCCAGTAGCTACAGCAGTCTGCGTCCTACCAAAACAATTAGTATTAGTATTTCTTCACTGAGAAGTGAGTACAGAAACATACGCAACCTGTCATTTCAGCAGGGCAACCCGGAAAGTCCGGATGTTGGAGGCAAGAGTAAGGTTGCTGATGTTTTGAACAACTACCGTGCCAGTAGCAGGTCTGCCAGCGATCCTAAAGCAACATTAGTTATAGAGGTGTAGCTCATAATTGTAACCTTACATTGTGTGGATCTGCTGGTACTGCTGCGATAGGACCCGCGTAGGCAGAGCCTAACGCATAGGCCAAGAAGCAAGCTGTAAGTGTGTGTCTCATTGCGAATACTAGCAATTGTTCCTCGCTTTCCGGTTTCCTGTACGAGAGGTGCAAGCGCAAGTTGAGGAATGGTGTGTAGCAATCGTCTTTATACAACATGTGTCGCGGACTGTCCTCTCCGTATTGCCTTTGAGTTTGTTGTCTACCCTAATGGTCTTGCTGTTACACCTTGAAATCGCTCACTACCTTAATGGTCTTGCTATCATACCTTGAAATCGCTCACTACCTCGACATCGCTTACTGCCTTTGCAATACATTGCCCCTCACTAGGGTGTCCATTGCTATGATAGTTTCCTAGAATTACAAACATAATTAAGCGTAGCGACCGAGCGCCAGCCACACCGGAGTACGAGCTTGCGAGTACGTAGGTGAGGCGTCAGCGAGGGAGTGAAGCTCTATACCAGCCCTCAACTAGCCTTGGCGCCCGCTCTGATTGGTCAACTTTCAAGTTTTAGGGTCACGTGACCTACCGCACTGTGCCTGTTGGCGAACTCGCAAACATATACTCGTCGCTAACGCCTATGTCGTCGTATAATAAGCACTGTACGTCGGGTAGCGGTAGCGTGGATCGCACGCTACTTTGCAGTCTAGAAGGGTTGGTAGAGAGCTCCACTCCGCTACGCTTACCTTTGGAGGTTCACAACCGCCAACAGCACATTTTGTAATTAGCATTGGGAAAGGCCTGTACTTAAGACGAGATCATGTGTCCTAGTCGTACTCTGTAATTGACCTCTTAACTGTGTTGGAAAGCGGTAATACCTAAAGAAGGATACTGCACTGCGATATAGCGCCTGAACCTACTAATCGAGTCGGATTGACGAAGCCTACGAATAGCGCTTAACGCTACTACCACCAGTCCATACGCTATGTACACCAGTCATTTACATACATGTACGAACGGACGCCAGTGATTATGTGTATAGCCAGACAGATATTCGTGGACTCTCCGTCCGTTTTGAGAAGGTCGATTATAATGCTATCTATAACTAGTGTCTATCATAATGCTTATCACGGTGTCTATCACGGTATTCATTACGGTATCCATCATGGCCAAAGACACGAGACAGAGCGAGCTTATGTTGTCTCTAGTTCAGAACTAGCTAATCTCTGGGAAGGGAACATCTTCAGTATGGCTTTTGCCTAACGCCCCTTTTTCCGACCGGATCAGACGCATCAATTCGGCAGAAAGCACCTCGATATGCTGTCCTTGAACATTGCAAATGCACTAAAGACCCTGCACAACGACTAGTCCTGCGAGGATACCCAGTGTATCTTCGAACGCACTACGTTCGTCTACAGGCTTCTGCAAGCTCCCTAAGGCTAAGGGGCGAATGTGCATATGCGAGCCACCATAACAATGCTAGCGCTTATGCATAGAACGGGCCCTCGATCCCATCGAGCATGCGCTTACAAGTGGCATTAACTGTCGCCGGAAGATTGTGGAGCAGTTCTTGTACATATTTAGGCTTTACTGCCTTGAGTTTGTTGAGCTCCTGCAGCTGACAGGACGTTAGCGTGAACAGCGCCAACATGAAACATGAACAGCTTACATGCCGTCCGCCTTCCTGGAGATCGTCTCTTCAATCTGCGCCTTAATCTTTCGGTCCAGTCGCGGTAAACGAGGGTTCTGAGGCAGCTGCGTTTTCCCATACTGCCAAATGTCCTCGTCAACAGAGTGTGTAGCTACCGGCAGTGGCAAAGCTCTAGTCTTTCCGTCGAGACGCGTATATCAGGAAGCTCGCGGCTTGTCGCAAATACCTTGACATTTGGTGCCCTTTGTAATACTCTAATTAGGTATTCGAACACACTCTGCCGGGCATTACTGCCAGGACAATCGTCGAGAGCGTCAATAAGCAGGAATACATTGCGAAACGCCTCGAAGTATGCAAGCACAATGCTTTCGAGCTCCTACCCTCCTAAGGTGCTTCTATTCGGCTTGTCGAACGTCTGCTGTAGCATTGATTCGACGGCGAAAGCCATTCGATGATCTTCTGAAGCCTGTTGTGCAGCCAGATTGTCCTGGAAGTGGGTCGCAGCTAGAAGACGCTGCCTCGCTCCTTCGTGTCCTTCGCCGTAGTTCGCACCAAGCGTTACCCCGAAGATCCCGTACAGAGCGTACGACATGTCTTCCACCTCTGTCGTCGTCCGGCCTCCTATCTATTTTAGCTTTTCCTCGATACTAAAAGTCCTGCTTGCTGCATAATCGCACAGCACCGGCTCTCAAATCCCAAGCATTGCTGCGATGTCCTCTTCTAGACCTGGCCCGGACGGAGTTCTGCAGTCTGCATAAGTAGAAGCTCCTTTATTTCCGATTACTTGCTATGTCGTCGTAAAAATGATATGTTGAAAGGCCTTCGTCCTTATTGGTATGAGCGAAGGGTAGCACCCGCAGCTCGAGAAACAAATTGTTCGCTATCGTCGCGGGTCCGCAATACCGCTGTCGTCGCAATGCCGCTATCGTCGTATTTCGATCCGTCGTTCGGAAGGGGATTAACCGCGCCGGGGCTAAGAAGCGAGCTAATTAGGTAGCTATAAGCTCTTTTTAACCAATAAGACGATAGCTCGAATTGGTTAGCGATAGCTATTATTCTAAAGGCCCTTTTCTAAGCACGGACCCTCGAAGAAGCAACAGGTAACAGAGTCTAATTGTTGTTCTCGCTACGGGAGCTTTACGGACATACTGCGTTTACTCCGGCTCGCAAGCTCGCCTCGTTCACTTACGCATACCCTCCAAGCTACCCTTCGCTGAACAAAAACGAGCAACCGAGAAGCGAGCAACTCCTGCAAAGTCTAACCTCTACGAAACCACTCGCTCAGTGCGAACTCGCTCTTGTCTTCTAGTTCCTTGACGTCTGCGAGATATGTAACGCACAACACGGCATTGCGATACTAGTCGAACATTAAGTTGAGCGATTTGGACAGCTCTGCAGCGTTCCCAGTCTCTACGGACACTGCACTCGGACACTATACTCGGTTGCCCTATCAATTGCCCTTTAATCTTAATCAATACGAGGCCCGACTTTGAGAGATACTGCCGAACCCTAACCCTAACCACTAACCCTAGCCCTCCTAAACCCTCCTAACCCAATCCTTACCCCCTACCCGTACAGGTCTCGTATACGGCCTAGAGTCGAGGAGGTGTGTTGAGCTCAAGTTGAAGCTCAATCAAAGTCGAGATGCGTCCAAATTCCAGGGTCCTGTTCTTAGACTTTGCAGGATCCAGCGCAGTGGAAAGTAACCGAGTATGGTGTCCGAGTGTGGTGTCCGTAGAGACAGCAGGTATCTATCTACAGCCACTCCAACCTTGGAACATGTTCCTGAACATATCTTGCAAAGTCTATTATCTTCTTGTATCCGCTCTTGCCTCTGTTCCATCTGTTACGAACATCTTGCAGCGTTGCTTCGCATCCCTCAAGCCAACGATGCGATGCGATCACGTACTCGGTCGATTGTCGTGTCGGAACTCCGTAAAGTCGAGGCTATTGACGTTGAGCAAGCGCATGCTGTACTATCTGTCAGCATCAGTGGGCGCGGCGCATCGAATAGATCGCTCGGTTGCAGGCTTAGAGAGAAGGAAAGAGGGAGAAGGACGGGGAAACTGTCCCGTCGGCCTCTTGGGCACAACAAGGCTGAGAGCAGTGACGCTGCGCCTCGCGCTGCACTCTTCAGCTTCTGAGGCATGCGAGTGCTGTGTGATGAATCGTCGACGAAAACCACCCTCGTGGACGTCATGCGTCGTGGAACAGACTCGCCACTGCGGACGCCCGCTACACCAGCATCTGTAGAGGCGCTTAGATCGCTACACGATCTGATCCTCACACAACATGCGTGTCTGCTCGATGACACCAGTAAACAGAACCTTGAGAGGCACCTCCCATAACTTGCCAGGGCCGCTCAAGCATTGTTCGCTAGAGGTGCCCTGCAGCAAGACCAGATTCGATTCTTGCCAAAGACGAACGATGAAGCCAAAGCTAGGCGGTCGGCCAAGTCGACGGTTCTCGGTAAGGTTAAAGCCATGAGCTTTGAGGATCTCGTCGAGGCCCGCGCGAAGCGTCAGGAAAAGGAAGCCGCCCAAGAGATAAAGAAGCTTGCGAAGGAAGGTCGGGAACGAAAGGCTGACGATGTGGAGGCAAATGCGTCGGCGTCGCAGCCCGAGTCTAAGAAGGTCGTGCGGGTTGCATACGCACCAAAGTACACCCATCAAGGGCTGTGTTGCGCCAGTAGCGCAGATGTGGTAGGCTTGGAGGAGGCGGCTCATGCCGACGATGTGAGGCAGGATACATGTAGTTCTAGTTCGACTTTTCGTATATGTCTCACTCAGCGTTTGTATATCCGTCCCGTCGAGCGACTGGTAGCTTCATATCCATTCAGACTCCTAGAGATAGAATCAATGCTTGCAGAGATGCACACTGTTCTTGACAAGATAGAGAAAGGGTTGAACATGATTATAGTCTGCGAATCGAATGGGAAGAGTAGAGTGCAGACCAGGTGTCAGATCAGAGATCTGGGAATCTCCTTGTGTTGTATGTTTGTTGCTTTTTTGCCTAAACTTCTGCTCTGTGCGCCGATGTGAAGCCGGGACCGTGGAGGCTGTGCGAAATAGTGATCGAGGTAACTCTTCTTTGTCCTACTTCGGAATGGAAGCTTCTTCCGTGGCAATAGTTACGTGGAGGGTCTGGCGATGGTTTGGATGGTCTGACTCTTGGTGACTTCACGGTCGACACAGGTGCTGGAGGTATTCGATGATATGCCATTTTGGTCGAGTTCTGTAGCATGTGGCAGTGGACTACGTTCATCGTCCCTAAAGCCATGAGGCATGAAGCGGACAGTGTAACGTATCTCGACAGCGTGGCACGCATGAAACGCAGACAGAGCTCGTGAGATTTTGTGTAGGCTCTACTCTATACTATCTAAGCGTTCCCTCTCTACTCAAGAAGCTAGTCAATCTTCTTCCTCTTACCGGCAGTCGCAGCCGCCTCCGTAGTCTCCATGAAGAAGCTCCTCTCCATGAACTTGAGACCTTCATCGATGAGGATGATAGGTGCACTCCAAGCCAACACGATCTTCCACTCATCCCAACCGATGGGAACAATGCCAAAAATGCCTTGCAAAAACGGCGTGTACAGAAGACCAAAGTGGAGGACCATGGACAGGGTGATGGCGTAGACCAGGATCATGTTCTTCCAGAGTGGCAGGGTGACGAGCGATTCGGAGGAGGAAAGGGCGTTCATGGCGTTGAGCATTTCGATGACGACCAGGATGGAGAGGGAGATTGTTGAGGCTATGCGGGAGGCGTCGTTGGAGAACATTTCGCAGCCGAGTTGGGGGAAGGTGGATTTGCAGCTGTGGAAGTGGGTCTGTGAAGGTGTTAGCATGACGGTCAAGTTTCTTGTGCGGTACGACGACAGGACTTACGAGTTGGTAGAAGCTGATCTGTGGACCACCCTCGTAAAACATGAACCACCAAGCGTATCCTCCGACTGTGGCCAGGCCTACGTAAGTTCCTATCACCATGTAACGGAAGAACAGCCAAGCGCCGATAAGTGGCTCGTCACGCTTCCTTGGTGGTCGGTTCATCACATCGTGGTCCTTGGGGTTGAAGCTGAGTGCTGTTGCTGGAAGACCATCGGTGACCAGGTTAACCCAAAGGAGCTGGACTGGAATCAAAGCCTCGGGCATGCCAAGTGCGGCGGTCAAGAAGATGGAGACGACCTCTCCAATGTTGGATGAGATCAGGTAGCGGATGAATTGCTGGGTGTTGTTGTAGATGCTGCGACCTTCCTCGACGGCCAGCTCTATTGTCGCGAAGTTGTCGTCGGCGAGGACCATGTCGGCGGCCAGCTTGGCGACATCAGTACCAGTGCCCATGGCGACACCAATGTCACTCTTCTTCAGTGCGGGGGCATCGTTGACACCGTCTCCGGTCATGGCTACGACCTCGCCAGATTGTTGAAGGAGATCGACAAGCTTTGACTTGTGGCCTGGTTCAGTACGTGAAAACAGAGATGCAGTCTTGGCGGCTTTTAGCTTCTCGCTCTCGCTGAGCTCATCGAATTGTCGTCCAGTGTAGCTCTTGCCTGTGAGGTCCTCGTTGGGTCCAAATACACCAATCTGTCTGCAGATCGTCTCGGCAGTGTTCTGGTTGTCACCAGTGATGACAACAACGCGGATGCCTGCCGAGCGGCATTTCGTAATGCTATCTGCAACCTCAGGTCGAGGTGGGTCAAGCATGCCAACAAGACCCAATAGTGTCATGCCTTGCTCCAGCTGGTTGTACTCCTGTGACGTCTTTGCGGTCTTGGTGAGTGGTGAAGTGACATTGTTGACACTGGCCAGGGCAATAACCCGGAGTCCCTTGTTACCAAAGTCCACAACCTCCTTCTGCAGGACAGATGCAAGCTTGCTGTTGAGCTGGACTTGCTTGCCATCGCTGCCGACAAGACAGTGTGTGCATCGTTCGAGAATCGATTCTGGGGCGCCCTTCACCAATAGTCGCTGGGTGCTACCACTGTTGACGAGCACAGACATGCTCTTTCGGTCTCGCGAGAACTCATATGTTCGTAGCTTGTGGGCCTTGTCTTCGTAGTACTTGCTTGCGAGGTGGCGTTGTTGGTCTGGCTGCAGGCTTCGCTTCTGGGTGTTGTAAGATTGATCGGGAGTGCCGACCTTTTCGGCCAGAGTTCGTAGGGCACCTTCAGTAGGCTCGCCGACGTTGGTGAAGAGACCCTTCTCGCTGTCATATGCCAGCTCAGCATCGTTGCAGACCGCTGCGACCTCGATCATCTGAGCGATCGTCTTGGATGCTGCTGCTGGGGACTCGATGACCTTTTCGCCGCGCCTGACAACGCCTTCTGGGGCAAAGCTTGTGCCCTCGACTTCCAACTCATCCAGACCGGATTGTGACTCGTTGACGTAGACTATCCTGTTGACGCTCATCTGGTTGGTGGTGAGGGTTCCAGTCTTGTCGGAACAGATGACACTGCAGCTTCCAAGAGTCTCCACAGATGGCAAGCTGCGTACAATTGCGTTCTTCTTCGCCATGGTCCTTGTTCCTAGCGCAAGACATGTGGTGATTACAACAGCCAGACCTTCTGGGATCGCAGCAACACCGAGAGACACAGCAATCTTCAGGTAGTAGATGGCGCCCTTAGTCCAGGAACCGCCGAACGATGGATCGTTGAAGTGACGAATGTTAATCAACCAGACCAGAACGCAAATACCAGAAATGACCTTCGCAAGTGTGTCACCAAAGTCGTTAAGCTTCTCCTTGAGCGGTGTTGGCTGCGAGATCTGCGAGGTGATGCTCTCGTGGATGTCACCGATGGCGGTATTCGTTCCAGTAAGGACGACAACCGCATGCGCATGTCCAGTAACCACGGTTGTGCCCGAGAACAGCATGTTGACCTGATCTTGCTTGACAGCTTGCGCATCCTTGATCGCATCCGTGTCCTTGCCCACGCTCTCGCTCTCTCCAGTCAAGATACTCTGGTCCACGCGGAAGCTGTTGCTGTTGATACTCAACACTCTGCAGTCTGCCGGAATCTGGTTGCCGACTGCAACATCCACGATATCTCCCGGAACCAGCTCATCTGCCTTGACCGACTTGATCTTGCCATCTCGAATGACCTTTGCACTATTCGCGCTGTACTCTTGCAACGCCGCAATCGCCTTCTCCGCGGAGCTCTCTTGACTGACACCGACGATCGCGTTCAAGATGAGGATGGTGAGGATGACGACGGGGTCAACGAATGCGGTCCAGCCTTCCTCCTCATCGAAAAGCGCGAGGACGAAGGATATCGCGGCGGAGCCGAGTAGGATGATGACGAGCTGGTCCTTGAACTGCTCCAAGACGAGCTCCCAGAGCGGCGTCGCGGGGTCTTCTGGGATGGCTGTGTGGCTGTCAGATATGTCTCGTCAAATGCCTCATCTTCCTGTTGCACATACCATTTCGGCCATGTTTCTGTCTCGAAGCTCCAACAGCGCTCTCTGAGAGACCTTGCTGCTCTGACACGTTGAAGTGCTTCAGCACCTCCTGCGGCGAGCGCACATAGGCGTTGTCCATGATGCGACCTCTTTCTGCAACACAATGTGGTACCTCCTCTTGGTAGACTCGATCTAAAGTGGCTGGAAGGTTGCTCTTATCATGTCTCGTGGCGACGGCGACTTTTCGGACTCGAGGATTAGTGGGGTGTGATGCTCACGACACGTAGCATCAACCAGGCGCGTAGGAATCTGGTGGAAGAATAAGAGAGAAAGTGTTGATGAATGATCGTGTTGTTACCAATCTGAAGAAGACACCTATGCTTGCCCCACGATCGTCGACTTTTGGATGCAGGGTTGCTTCGTTCCTGCAGCTCGAAAGCATCATCATCCCGTGCCATACAAATAGCTCCGCAGCTGCAAACACATGGTAGCAACATGTCACACGTCTCAGCAACGCGTTCACATGCATTGCAATTGTCCCCAGGCCTGGTGGCAGCTCACTGACCACCTGCGACGAGCACGCCATCGCATCGGCCATTCAATTGATGTGCCATGAACGTTCCACTAAGTTTTGACGCGCAACCTCGGCTCAAAGAATGGCCACAGCTGCCGAACTCATGGATATGACAAGCTGTGACATGTTGTGAGACACGAGATAAGTCGGACAATGAGCGTATAACGAGCAGACTGGTGGCTTTTGACAATACACGCCCAAACACTTGGCCGTTGGCAAACATGGCAGAGCCGGCACGATCAAAGAGGACTGGAGCTGATGAACACTCAACACCACTGGGCTAGTTCTGGTTAGCAGATCAGATGGTGAGGTCCTAGGAGTTGGGCAGAATCGATATCGTCTGCAGATCCGCCCGTCAACTGGGACATCTGCACGATCAGCTGACCTCGACCTTCGAGACATGGACCTGCGCGCGTTCGATGTGATGTTCAGAAGGTCGCGATGCTATCGTCCTTTCGTCACATGGCATGCAAGTAGTTGTCACGGCCCAGATCCGCCAGTCACTGACTCTTCTCGTTGACTACTTCAACAAGGCGTCCATCACGAGTTGCCAGCTTGCCTCCCCTCCCCCCCCCCCCGGCAAACAACGCCTTGAACGTCGAGAACATCTGGGCCGGCCGTGCACACCCACGTCGCACCGCATGGCAGAAGGTCCTGCGTACCAAATTCGTCATTCTCGCCAGTGGGACCTACAGTTGCCGCACTAGCAAGCCGTCGAACCTCAGGAACTCGGTGGAGCAGAGAAACAGCAAGCCACTATTCGACACCCTCCAGCACTTCATGAAGGCAGCCGAGATCCGCGCCCTCAACCTGGGCCCGGTGGGCTTCGTTCCAAGTCGCGGAAGTATCACAAGCGCAAATATCTTCTCTTTTGGCGTAGTTATCACCAGACTCCCAAGACAAAATAATCCTCAGGCTCCGCAAGGCATAAGCTCGTAAGTGGATATATGTGGCACTGAGCAGGGCAGACTGGCATGAGTGCCATCGACGTCGCACCATCTACCACAATATCGAGCAAGACTGCCTCACAAACTCGAGAACCAGATCCCCTTGAAGTTACTGGAGCGCGTTAACCTGGACTCGAAGGCGTGCCTCGCGTGGACGATCGGAGAAGAGCGACAGAACTACGAACCAGCCTCAGGATGATGCCAAACCGAGACGATCAGCTTGACATCAAGTAGAGGCGTCGAACATGTGAGTCGATGCTATCCACCCAGTTTGAAGATGGTCAACACGAGATTGAATGGCGATCCGACCCAGGTCTAGTAGTTGCTCACACAATACGATAGGCAGCGGTATCGTGAGCTGACGCTGTGCTGACAGCCGATTATTATTGAGAGGAAGACTGGCTATTACTGCTTGTTATGACTCCGTGACCACGCAACGGCGGTGCTACGTTCACGACCGCTCGACAGGACTTCATAAGGGCGATACCCTGCGATCGGCAATCTTGAGACATTGATCAATCACTCGCGCAGCTGAGATGAGCTCCTCGTCCTCGAATGGGCGGGTCACTAGCTGGATGGATGTTGGTGCACCATGCACGTCTTCCGCTCGATCTGCGATGTGTCAGGTCGGATGATTTAAGATAAGGCACAATAAGTCAACTCACATGGTCGGTTCGGATCTTCCACTGCCAGATCGTCCTTGTCAATAGCCTTATCCGCCTTGCCAGCTGGGATGATGACACCCGGCTACTGTCTCGTGTCAGTAGATATGTGACAAACATAGTATCCTGTCACATACCTGCAGTAAGTTCCACACTACTGTATACCACGGCATACCATACGTATCATGCGGCACAGCCGTAGTCTGTGCGCCGGGGCACAAGATAACGTCAAGCTTATTTGCTGACCACAGCGCATGCCATTGGTCCTTGTAGGCGCCGGCGGCAGTGTTGATGTCGAAGACATCGTCCAGAGTGTAACCTCCTTCCTTCTCCTTCGCGATTGTCCACACATGTCGTTGCAGAGAAGGGATGATAGGCTCGCTACCAGCTTGAATGTTCTGTAGCCATACTTTCGTGTTATCGAGTGACCAGTAGTCGGTAGCGATTTCGCCGGCTTCTCTGAGTGAGGGGATGTTGTTCAGCGGGATGATTTCGTGACCGGCTGCTGCTAATGCCTTTGCGGTAGCTTCGAGTGCTCGCCGCACAGGTGGATGGATTGGAAACTCGGCGTCTTCTACAAAGTACCCGACCCGTAGCTTCGTTGGCTGGGTGCTCGCAGCATCCGCTCTCCAAGGATACGCAATCGCCGAAGAATCTTTGTTCCACGGCTTCGCATCGATCACCGAACGTGTCAACAACTCAAGGTCTTCGAATGAGTTGGCCAATGGTCCCGCACATGCTGGGAAGCCAGGTGAGCCTCGTCGCGAGCACCAGGCTCCATTTCCCAGTGGTATGCGACCCGGCGTTGGCTTGAACCCGTAAGTCCCATTGCAAAGCGCTGGAATACGGACACTGCCACCATGTCTGTGCCAATACCAATGACAGATCCACGAATGGCTACTAAAGCACCCTCGCCACCACTGCTACCGCCGGCCCCCAAGTTCAGACGATGGGGATTGAGGGTCCGGCCGAAGACGTTGTTGTGGGAATCTGCTGTCATCATGGTCAAGGGTATGTTTGTCTTGCAATACAAGATGGCTCCGAGCTCGAGCAAGACGTCGACCAAATACGAATTCGTCGCAGGCTTTGGCTGATCCAAGTACGATACGAAACCAAGCGTAGACTGAACGCCAGTATAGTGAAAGCAGTCCTTGATACTGACGGGCACTCCATGCAATGGACCCACTGGTCTGCCATGATCGACGAGATACTGATCCAGCCACTTCCCACGTGCAATAGCATCGTCGAAGAGCGTCTCGGTGAGGCAGTTCAGAAGCTGTTGAGCTATCGATGCTCTCTTGCAGAACGCAATTGCTACGTCTTCAGATCTGAGTGGGCCATTGGAGACGACTTTGGCCAGAGAGACGGCATCGAAGTTCTGCGTGATCTGAAGCTCTTCCGGGGTCAGGATGCCGCATTTGGCGGGAATGTCGAGGACGTTGTCGCTGGATGTCTCGTCGCTCTTGAGGTATTGGGCAGAGAGTCGCCAGGCGTGAGGGATCTTTGCGAGCTCGGCTGCTCTCTTTGCGGCGGCTTTTGCTTGCCAGGAGTTGTCTTTGTGGTCGCTCATAGTGGACGAGGTGAGTAGATAACACGAAGAAGAGCATGGAGAGGGTATAGATAAGAGCACAAGACCTCGCAACGAGCGCGAGGTGCTGGCCGAGACCCGAGTTTAACTGCCAGATGCCTCATGACTAGGGTTGATCCTGATGCTTGTGCAGCTGCAGGTGGATGAGTAAAGAAGGATTGAGGGCGGGGGGAGACCGCGCTTGCTCGGAAAACGCAAGGCCATCGGGTACGGAAAATCAGAAAGTCCGAGTACCCATCATCTCCTTCCAGGTCCATCGAGATGCCCTGACAACCCGTACATCATCATGTTTCAGCTTCGATAGGGCTGAGCGACGACAACGCAAGAAGAGGCAGTTCTGGATCATCGGCCGCACGGCACCGTCCTCCATCAATGGCTTCGTAACAAGATGCCGCCCATGCGCGGCCCTTGATTTGTTGTCATCGTTGGGATTTGGACCGAATGAAGACATGATGTCGAAGGTGTATGACGGTGATGTAGTCAGGACACTTATAATAGCCAGAGAGCTGGTCACAGATTCCTCCGGATTCGAACAAGCCGGACAACATGGCAAATTTCGAGACTTCCTAACCTGTGGATTGTTCCAAGCCAGTAGATGCAGCTCGTCTTGCCCAAAAGACTGCTGTTGTTACAGGAGGTCAGTTTGCGCGAACAGACTGCCAGTTCTCAAAGACAATCTGATTGTCAAAAAGGCGCAAGCGGATTGGGTCAGGCCTATGTCAGAGCACTGGTAGCTGCGAAGTGAGTTCCCAAGTGAGTTGATGAGTACCCGAGGGGACCGTGAACTGACAAAGATCAACTTAGTGTACACGTGTGCTTCGGAGACGTCGATGGAGCTGAGGGTCAAAAGCTGGCCGCTGAGCTGAAAGGGTAGGAATCTCCCAACACACCTTCCACAATCCAGCGACTGACGCACTCCAGAACAAAATTCGTCCAATGCGATGTCACCAAATGGCAAGACCAACTCCAACTGTTCCAAAAGGCGGCCGCTTCCTCCCCAACAGGCAAGATCCACTACGTCGTAGCAAACGCAGGTGTAGCACGAAAACATGAAGTCTTTCAATCCGACAGCGATGGCCTGAAAGAGCCAAACCTGAGCATTGTCGACATCAACCTAAAAGGAGCTCTCTACACCACGAAGCTTGCAATGCATTACTTCATCAAGCAGAACGGCACAGAAGTGCCGTCTTCGCAGGAAGATACCTGCCTGGTCTTGATCGGCTCTGGCGCCTCCCACCTCGACGTCCCACGAGGTCCACAGTACTCGAGCACCAAATGGACGATGCGGGGGATCATACACTCCATGCGAAGGACTACGCACTTCTATGGCAGTCGGATCAACATGATATCCCCATGGTATGTGAGGGCCAAGATTCTGTCCGAGCAGCTTTCCAGCACGTCCAAGACTCGGGAGTGGAATTTGCGGAGGTGGAGGACGCTGGTCGGTGTCTTCTGAGGATTCTTAGTGATTCTAGAATCAATGGACGATCGCTTTTCATTGCTGCGAGGAAGTGGTCGCCTTCAGGATATTTGGATCCGGACTTGGACGGGCTGCCGGACTGGAATTTGATCCGAGAGATTCAAACGGACCCAAATGCGGTCTGCACAGGCTGAAGCTGGTCTGTTTCTGGAGCAGAAACTACAGATGACGAAGTAGTGAGCAGAGTACAGCAGCTTGAGGTCCACTTGGACAGCAACAGATCAAAGTCACCACATCACTTTTCGCCACTTACTTCTCAGCAACGACCCACCCATCCATAGCCATATACCTCGCCCTCTCATCCTCCGCCCACTCCCCAAACTTCCTCTCCGACAGATCAAAAAACGTCTCATCCTCAAACCCCATCATCGGCCCATACCTCCTCGCACTCTCCACCATGCCCCCAGCCCACATCCTCCTCCCCTCACGCCCCGAGAACCCCCATCCAGCACAACCGGCCTGAATTCTATCCAACGGAAAGCCTGCCTCATGGACCCAGACCTGGGTGGTCCGTCTAGCTTGCAGGAGCTGTGGGTTCAGCTTGACGGTGGTCTCGCGGTAGACTGTCATGGTGGGGCGCTCGGCGACGTGGAAAGCGTCGGCTGTGTCGCGGATTGCAAGGAACCCGCCTGGTCTAAGGAGGCGGTGCAGCTCTTTGAGGGCTGAGAGGGGGGTTATTAGGTGGAGCAGGACTTGGTAGGCGTGTGCGATGTCGGAGGAGTTTGCGGGCATGGTGGCGAGGGCAGATATTTCGCCGATGTGGAAGGAGACGTTTGTGAGGCCGGCTTGTTTGGCGGCTTTTGTGGCACTCGCGATGTACTCTAGAATCGTGGTGAGTGGTCCCGTGTTCAGAAGCTTGGCTGGAGAGACTCACCATGATTGACATTCACACCCATTACTTCACCTTCAGGACATCTCTTCGCAAAGTCCAGCGTGATTGTCCCAGCCCCACATCCAAAGTCCAGGATTCTGCTGTCTGGCTTCAGGTATGGTATTAAATGAGTAGCATGCTCAGCGACTGTCCTCTTCGAGAACAATTTATCGAACTGGCTGTAAACAGTCAGTTCGGCGCTACCTGATCGTTGCTGGACGCCATGCGAACCTCTACCTCAGGGAACGATACTGGTACTAGTCAACTATATATGGGCTGCGCTTGCTGCCATATATCGATCTCAAACCAGCGTGCAGGGCACATGGAGGCCTCCAGGTAAGAGCCGAGCTCGGTGATCATCCTACGAGCTGCCGCATGTGGAAATTTTGCATTTTCTGAAGAGAGAGAGAGCTCCAAGCCATAGCGTCTGTTCTGCATTGCACTAACGATTCATTTGTCTGGCCGATGACAGGCGTCGGGTGAACACGAAATTTGATCGAAAGGCCATAATGTCTGCTTGGCCGCGAAAAGACCGCTGCAGAGCTCTTCGTAAGCCCGAGATGCAAAGATTGATGGTTGCGAACACTGGCTGCAGCCCTCTTCATCTGCGAGGAACATGGCGGCCACTGGGGTATGACTGGACTGCCCACAGCTCGAGATTTCGCATAGAGCGTCGCGCATACGTACATGCACCTATGCCCTCTTCCAAAGACACCGTTCTCACACCGCACCTTAAAGCGCATAAAACAAACTCGCGCCCTGCAACACCGCATCAATCTTGCCCGCTGCCAGCGCGCCCGCCGCAACCTGATCCAAACTCAACTTCGCTCCCACCGCCAGCGAAAACGTCTCATGATCATATTTCAAAAGATCAATAGTAGCCTTGACCAAACTCGTCAACTCCGCCTGATCAAACAGCGGTTTCTTCGCCTTGATCACTTCGATCCCCTCCGGAATAGACACTCCAACTGAATCGTCCACGTGGTCGACGATTCTCTTGCTTTCTGCAGAGGTGAAACGGGGCGAGGCGTTTGCGTCGGCGAAGCCTTGGCGGTTGATGGCGTGGACGGCGAGAGAGGCGTTGAAGACGGGGGAAGCTTCTTGGATTCCGCCGGTGTAGGCGGTGACTGCGGCGGTGAGGGCGCGGACTGTGGTGTCGATGCCCGTTATGTCGTCGAAGACGGCTTGGGCGTCGCGTTTGATGAGATTTGGGGTCGTGGCTGCTATGGCCAGTGGAGCCAGGAAGAGGAGGTTGAAGACGCGCATGTTTGATGAGTTGAGGTGCAGGTGTTGTACTGGTCTTGATATGGTCGTAAGGTTGTTGCTGTGCTACTTGGACTTTCTTTGTTCTTGTATTCATGCAAGGCAACTCTACGCCGAGGTGATCTGCAGGCGTGCGTTGCATCATTGGTACTCGCTCAGACAGGTACCCAACAGCTAGGCCGTTTTGCCAGCAAGTGCCTGAACAGAGTTTGGCTTGGAAGAGCCGCGTGAGGGTTCCTGCACTGCATCGTGATGATGCGAGCTGTACGAGTTTGTTAAGTTGCACATGTCAACCACATGTGGCTGTTGTGCATTGACCGAATACAAATGCAGATGCCGGAAAGTCTATATGTATTCAGTTTGAAATTGCTCTATCGCTGTGCTTCATCTTCATCGTCAGGCTGCTGTCGTAAAAGTCCTTCACCGGCATCCGTCTCACGTTCATCGTCGTAGTCCTGCATCGTGATGCCGCCTGTGGCATGTGCGATGTGCTTCGACATAGCCACGGCCTCTGCCCTGCCTTTCTGGACGTCGACCAGGTACACCAGCGGCATTGGCAACGCGATCAGTATAGCCAGAAAGCCAAAAGCAGGTCTGATGGTTCCGACAGCATCCACCATCGCACCGACAATGGCAGGTCCTACCGCAGAGCTGCCCTTGTCCGTGATGGCATACAAAGCATAAAATGCAGCTTCACTTCCAGGCGGAATGATCTCGCCATAGAAAGAGCGGCAATAGCTCGAGAGGCCACCCATTACGAAGCCGTGCACGAAGCCGAGAGGGTAGATTTCCCACGCTTGCTGGAGGCCCAGCACGCCCCAGGATTTGATGAATGGTACGAACCCCAGCAGACCGTACAGCGGAATGATTTCCATAATGATCATGCAGCCGATGATGGTATGCTTCGTCTGCAGTTTCAGCCTTCTCAAGATGTGTGGCCAGGTAAAAGCGCCAGCAATACCGGAAAGCGTGGCTGTTATGGAAAGCAGAGCAATAGCGGTCGTGCTCATTTCTAGTTCGGTCCGTGCGAACATGATCGCTGTACCGGACACGGTGGCGATGGCATCCGATAGGAGGAACCACGCAATCAAGAACACCCAAACTTGGCGCAGCTTCGCGGCAGTCTTGACAGTCTTCCAGACTGAGCCCCAGGCAAAGACGAGGTATTGCACCACAGCTGGCAGCTTCGACTTCCAAGGTTGCACCACTCTCAGTGACGGCCCGGGACGATCGCGTAGCCAGAGAGATCCTGGCAATGTGAGCAGAGACCAGCATACTCCGACTAGCAACAGCACACAGCGCAACGGCGTGGACTCAGATGCAAAGTTTGCTTTCTTCAGCAAGACGAGCAGAATGATGCACAGAATCTGTACCGAGACCGCCGCTGCATACCCCAAGCCCACGCCTTTGGACGAGATCTGGGTCGACAGCTTGAGCTCCGGCGAAGTCTTGTCAGCCTGACCGCATGCTGCCTGACTTTTGGTCTGAGCATGCGATACTGTCGGATGATTCGCAGCAAGCAGCGGCAAGAACGAGTTAAGCAACACGAACGTCGAGCCGAGGCAGACCACGCCAATGATAGTGAACAGTGACCCCAAGAGGTAAACCTTCGGCCACACAAAGACCATCGACATGGTCAGAAAGGCTCCAGTGAAGGCGAAGCCCATCATGAGACGCTTCCTGTAAGTGCCATAGTCGGCCACTGGACTGAACGAGATCAAGACCAGCGCCTGGACGAACACGGCCATGCTGAACGTGTACATGGCGAAGCTCTGAGTTGCGATAGGGCGTCCGAATGGCCAGATCACGCATTGGTTGCTCAGGTCATCGTTGCTGGACTCTGCGGCGCGAGCGACAGTTTCGGCAAGTCTTCGTGCGGCGTTTCCTGCCTTGGGCTTGATGCAGGATGAGACGCCATCGCTGCGGAGTACACCAGCTTCGCGTGCGAACTGCTCGAGCGTCACGGGGGCGAAGGAGCCTACAGAGCGTAAGTGCTTGTTCATTACCTTGTGTTCCACCTGCTTACCAACTCCGCAGACAGCATAAATCTCAGCTGCCAGGCCAGTGCTGTACCATCCCCGGAGCTCTCGCTCTGATGTCGGGCTCACGTCTTCGTTGTCATAGCGCGGAGCTCGAAAGCTATGCTCTGCCTCTGCCATTCACGAATGTCTGGGCGTGGGTGGTGTTTGTTTGTGCCATGGCGGCCATGTCAACAGAAAGAAGAATCGAGGTGCCGCGTCATTCCGATGGATTGAGATGTTCAGGCCATGCATATTACGCTAGCCTCAAAAAGAGTGATCGGCAGCGCTGGCCGCACCTGCATCTCCCAGTCTTGTCTCGGCCAACACATGCGTGCAGCAGCTTCCTCCTCCGCTGACAGGTGAATGGAATGGTATAGACACTATCATTGCGCTCTGGCTGCTACAAATGCGCAGGAGTGAAGCACAGCTAAGTTCTAACGTCTTCCCCGTCATGTCCATCCCCTGCTCCGCCGGTTTCGGCTCGTCCCAGACTCCGTGCACGCTCTTACCCGATTTTGCCCTCAATTATGAATCATGCCATACGTGGACATTCAGCACTCCAGCTCCTGGCAGCAATTGATGGCTGCCCTGCGCTGCTTCTCTCGAACATCGGCATTCAACACAAGCTCGAGATTCACTGCACCCGTCGCCGGCCGAGCATTCCATCGAGCGAGCTTCGCCACAAAGTCCAGATCCACACCCATCAAAATGTCCAAGGACCACATTCTCACGCTGTCATGCCCAGACAAGCCAGGAATCATCCACACGGTCACTGGACTGCTGGCAAAGCACAATCTCAACATCCTGGACCTGCAGCAATTCTCCGACCCTGATCTGAACAAGTTCTTCATGCGAGTACATTTCGGGCATGCGGATTCGACAGAACACTTGGCGCAGCCTTTCGCCGAGCTCAAAGATGACCTGAACATGGACTACGACATCGTGCCAACATCTCAAAAACCACGCGTGCTCATCATGTGCTCCAAAATCGGACACTGCCTCAACGACCTGCTCTTCCGACAAAAGACCAACCAGCTCAACATCGAGGTGCCATTGATCGTATCCAACCACCCTGAATTTGAATCCCTGGCCAAGAGCTACGATGTCCCGTTCCACCACTTGCCAGTCACGAAGGACACCAAAGCCGAGCAGGAAGGCCGCATTCTGGAGTTGGTCAAAGAGAACAAGGTCGACCTCATTGTCCTTGCACGGTACATGCAAGTCCTCTCCCCAACTCTCTGCGAAGCGATGAGTGGCAAGATCATCAATATCCACCACTCCTTCTTGCCTTCTTTCAAGGGTGCCAAGCCGTACCACCAGGCGTATGACCGAGGTGTGAAGATTATGGGCGCGACGGCACATTTCGTTACGGCGGATTTGGATGAGGGTCCGATAATCGAGCAGCGTATCACTAGAGTTGACCACAGCATGCAGCCGAAGGAGTTGGTGGAGGAAGGGTCAAATGTGGAGACGCAGACTCTGGCTGCGGCGGTCAAGTGGTGGTCGGAGAAGAGGTTGTTTCTGAATGGAACGAAGACTGTTGTGTTCAACTAGAATCGTAGAGAGAGGGTATAGATGATTCGAATGATCACACTTGAAAATCAAAGTCCAGGCTCATCGCAGAATGTTCGTTGCAGATTCAACCTGTGTGCTCAGACTGTTCGCTTCTTCCAAGCTGCTGGTAGACAGAAAGGTCTCATGAAAGTGATCCATACGAAGACTCAATGCCCTCAGCAAACACGCCTGGGACACATATCATCATCGCACATAACCGCTTCCCGCAGAGGAAATCTCCACACTCACCTTCCCAACAAACCACAATGGCAGCAACTCCGTCAAACCCACCCAACACCGCCTCCTCCAACTACCACGCCATCACCGACCCGCGTTGGAAAGCCCTCGCAACAAAACTCTACATCTCAATGTGGTACCCATCCGAAGCCTCCGCCTCCGAATCCGACATCCCCGACGACCTCGCAATGCCAGCTGCCGGCTGTGTAACGCAAGATTTCGAGAGGGCTCTGGGGCAGCTCGCGCATGTGTATGAAGTCGCACAAGAGAAGGGTGTCCCTATCGAGCGGTTGCGCACGGCTATGGGATCTTATGATGTGCAGACACCCCAGGAGATTAACATGCGCAGTGAAGCGGAGGCAAGGGGGTATGCTTTGCGGATTTTGGGGGCGGGTATTGCTGCGTCGAAGGCGTGGAATGAGGCGATGAGGAAGATGAGGGAGAGGGCTGAGGAGATGGGGGGGGCTTGAGGGGTGGGATGGGGTGGGGTGGGATGGTATGTGGGTTGTTTGTGATGGGTGTGCGTGTGAGTGGGCAATATCGATCGGCGCGTGGCTTTGGTGGATCGGTTTGAGATGTGTAGTTGTGTTCATTGATCCGGCGAGGTTGTTCTGCCTTATGTTGCGCCTCGCAGCTCAAGTTTCGTCTCCTGAATTCCTATGAACAGCTTCGCATCCTGGGGATAGCAGTGTAGAATTCTCCCTCTTGGTCGATGAGGGAGGAGTCAGATGAAATAGAAAAGAAGAAGGCCTTCTTCCTATGTCGTACGGCGATCGATGAGGGAATCGGGAGTACCCTCGATGATACACGAAAGTCAGGTCGTTCGTGTCGTTCGTAGCTTTGCGACGGACTCGTGCCTATGGCGCTGACTTGCACAGATGGAGTCTCCACGGCGCGCATGTACAGCCATTGCCTGAGCGACGGGCAGCATTACTGTCCTTCAGAAGCCGTGTGACTTAACGATCCTTCTTATCAACAAAGTGGCGGGAAGGAAATCCTTCTCGTGGTTGACCGGGGAATACGAGATGGAAGAGGAAAGAGGTTCGTCTTCGTGTGGCATACGAACTTTGGCGAAGCAAGGCTCGGCACGTCGGCAAGCTCGCGCCGAGAGAGGAGAGAATCTGCAGCTAGCGAACGTTTCGATCCTCCACTGCGACAACAACGCACGTGCAACGTCACCACCACCGCAGAATCGAGCAGTCGTGATCATCGTCATGGCAGGATCTGGGCGTTCCACTAGACGCTTACGAAGCGATTGCACGAGCGTGCCGCTTACCACATGTGGCAACTCATCCGAACTACACGGCCTCGGTCTCTTCGCAAAATGACCTCACGAGACGTTATACCATGTTTTGTGCATGATGACAGGCGGCGCAGATGGCACGTCCGGATAGTTTGGTAACGAGGCAGTGTGCAGTGTCTTCAAAGGTGGGTGTTCACCCGGTCTCTTTGTTGTTTCTCTCGTGACCTTTACCAACTCATCTCCTTCAAACAAACGACTGCCCAGACCCAATCAAGATGAAGGCAACTCTCATCCTCAGCGCCCTCGTGGCGGGAGCCCTTGGTCATGACCGTCAAGCAATGATGAGTCGGCCATCTACAGGTCCAAATGGAACAGCTGCTCAGATACTCGCACCACAGCAAGATCCTTGGTATTCTGCACCAGCGAACTATGAATCTGCAGCTCCGGGCACGATCCTCAAGATCCGGCCTGCCGCTGGCAACCTCACCTCTGTGCAGTCGAACTCTAGCGCAGCTTACAACATCCTCTACCGGACGACGGATAGCCGGTATAACGCTACATGGGCTGTAACAACACTCTTCGTGCCTGCCAATGCCAGCAGCAACGACAAGCTGTTGTCGTACCAGATCGCATACGACTCAGCGGACCTTGACGCCAGCCCATCTTATGCTCTATACTCTGGACCCTACCCTGACATCGTCACTGCTCTCGGCCAAGGATGGTTCGTCAATGTTCCAGACTACGAGGGACCACTGGCATCGTTCACGGCAGGCGCCATCTCAGGCCACGCAACTCTTGACTCCGTCCGAGCAGTCCTTGCCTCTGGTCTCGGTCTGAACACCACTTCCGCGAAATATGCCATGTGGGGATACTCAGGTGGCGCATTGGCTAGCGAGTGGGCAGCTGAGCTCCAAGTTCAATACGCCCCAGAGCTCAACTTCGCAGGTGCAGCGCTAGGCGGCCTCACTCCCAACATCAGCAGCGTGTTGTTGGCCGTCTCTGGCAGTCTTCAAGCCGGTCTTATCCCAGCTGGCATTCTTGGCCTGGCATCTCAGTACCCAGAGCTCGACCAATACCTGACCGATAACCTGAAGACTGATGGTGAATTCAACGCCACTGGCTTCCGTGAAGCCACAAACTACACCGTGACCGAGGCAATCGTCGCTTTCGCCAGCCAGGACATCACGCAGTACTTCTCCAACGGCGCAGGCACTCTCTTCGACCCCATTCCAAGATCCGTCATCAACCGCGAGGGCATCATGGGCTACCACGGCGTTCCAAAGATGCCGGTCTTCGCATATAAGGCCATTATGGATGAGGTCAGCCCTGTCAACGACACCGATATTCTGGTCGATCGATACTGCCAGATTGGAGCGACCATCAAGTACGACCGTAATACTATCGGATCGCACTCGACCGAATCGGGCAACGGAGAAGCACGCGCGCTGTCGTTCTTGAACAGCGTGTTGGGTGGAATGTATAATGCGACAGGGTGCCAGATTCAGAATGTGACTTTGAATGGCACGATGAGCTCGTAGAATTGCGAGATCATGAGGGATGACAGTTCCCATTGTGATGTACATACCTTTAACGGCCGATACCAAAATCAATGTACAGCGAACAGCATTCGACATGGTCTTGCCTATCAACACTGGTCGCTGTGGGAAGGATCACGAGAAGAAAATTACTACTACATCGCACAACTTTGTGACAGACTGAATATTGGCTGACATTGCAGCACCTGCTTCCAGATGTCAACAACAGCGTTCGAAAACTTCCTCACAGCTGAGACAGATCTGCTCCCGAGCGTAAGGACATGTATAGTCGTCTTCAACATGTACATCTCTAACCTCCCAAGACAGCAGGGACTATCGGCCGCACTCGAAAGATACAAAAGCATTACATTTGGTCTGTCGATCATTCATCATGACTTTGATGGCCTCGAGCAAGATCGGTCGATTCTCACTCTCTTCTTTCGCCGTGTGTCGAGTTTGATGACGTTGAAGATGCTATCCGTGCCATCGTAGAGCAGGAGATATCGGCCACAATTCTGTCTGCACAGAACGCCCCATTAGGATCACAGGCACTGGTCCTCTTCATCCTTGATCAAAACGATGTCGTTCTTGGCAAACGACTGAACGGGGATGTCGAAGGATTGAGCGATATGCGAGCTGTCAGGTGCGTGCATTCCAAGCTAGGGCTGAATTACAGTACCTTCAGGCGCCACAGCTTCAGCTGAGAGGTCAGTATACAATGTGCGACGATGTCCTCGTCCCTCGCACATCGCAAATCGTATCTCGACAGTGATCTGTAGCCTGCCGTTCTGAATGGGTGGGCCACGCTTCCATCACAAGTCGCGCTCGGGCTGTACTACGTGCAAAGAAAGATGGGTAAAGGTAACATGTTCAAAAGTCTGGTGAATCGCGCATTCAAACCCACTGCCGCCACAGTGCGATGAGACCAAGCCTGTATGCAGACGGTCAGCCAGTGCAACGATTTGGTTGTGTATAGCGGCTTACGCGTGACCAAGATGCGGACGCATGAACCACACTTGCATATACAGGATATTCGAGCAGCGAGCGGCTCCGAAAGCATCCTCGCCCTCACCAACAAGCTCTAATGGGTCGCCTACGGCCCACCATGATGTCGACTTCGACCCAACAGACCTGATGCTCGTGGCTCTTTACACGACCGTCACAGCGCTAGTATCGAATTTAGTAGGTCCCGAAAGTAGCGATAGGCGAAGAGTAGCCACAAGTAGACGAAGGGTAGCGATAGGCAAGGTAGCAATAGTAAGACTAGTAACAGCGAGGCCAGTGACAGTGAGGCCAGTGACAGTGCGGCCAGAGACAGTGAGGCCAGAGACAGTAAGAGCGCCTTCGGCGCATAGATACGAGGCAGGCATCGCCACCTCCCAGCACAGTTTTACCAGTATATATCAATATACACGTATGTCTTGGTCTAAGGACGCGCCGGACTCGTGTAATGAGACATCTTTTCCAGTCGACTATGACGATCGTGTAGAGAACTAGTCAATGTTACTCGTAGTCCAGTGAACATAAAGCGTCGACGCAGTTGTCTGCTTGAATCGTACCTTCCTTTCTTCAGCCGCTTCTAGGTCATGTACTGCCTCTTATTTGCATATGGCCTGAGACCATCCTTCCTCGCAACCGTCGCCAACTATTTTAGGGAGGCCGCAGTACTGGATACATCCCTTCTTCGCGCAACAATTTGCGCAATCGTGGTACGTCGGCACATTGCCACTTGCCGTGCATTGGATGCTATCTCGAGCTATGACATTAACCTGATCGAATGGGTTCGGCATTGCCATGACGATTGTTGCGAACGCTGCGATCGAGGTGAATGCTTTCATGTTGAGAGTATTGACAGATAATGGGTACGCTTGATGTTGATGTATAATGAATTCAAACGATAAGATGTGGATAGGGCATAAGACGGCATCTTATACTTGTCGCAACCTCTATCAAAGCAAAACTCCGCAGTGGTCTCGTCGAGTATACCCGGTATTCGTACGCGTAAAGTCGGTGGCTACATCCTAGATTGGAAGCTTACGTTCGAGGAGAGTTGTGATGCGTCGAGCTTAGCTAACTTCTGTTTCGGCGTACGCGGATGATATACTCCCATGGTTACCCTTGTCTAACGGCCGCTGTGAGGTGCTTTCTTATGCCGGAGTATTAGATAGCGCAATGCCTTACCCTAGCGATAGTAGCATCGACGGACACGTTGAAGCGGCAGCGGTATGCTTGTTAGCGGGTAATATCGGAACCGCATACCTAGGTAAGCATGCATTTTGAGCCATGTACATAGCAGCTGCAGAGCTATAAATAACTACACTCTATCACGTTAGAAGTGTGGGAAGTTATTGTACGGGCTCATATAGGGTGTTTCAAAAGCAGGTTGTATATTACATATGTCTATCTAGAATAGACAAGTGTTGCTCTTGGAGAGGCTGCAGGTGACTAATCAGTCACCTGATTCTTAGCGTACGTGGCCTCAAGTTTTGATGATGGGATGTTGCCCATGTGCACGCTCGGATCGCGACACACCCCCTTAGCTCGTGCGCTGGAGTGAATGAGCTGATTCCTATGTGATCGCGTGCACCCTGTCATAACCACCCCCCCCTACCTATGGCAGTGACGTCAGGCCCTCGGTGTTGCTGCTGCTGCAGTAAGGGTAAGTCAGCTGTTTCAAGTGAAGTGAGCTGAGGTAAGTGAGGTGAGCTTTGTACTCCTTCCCTTATGCCTCACTTTCACTGCTGCCATTGTTACCTATATTATAAAGCATAGATTATGTGACTGTTGCCGGTAAGATGGCTCAGGTGATGGTCCCGTTACACGGACTTTTACTTAGGTGTGCAATCATCTCACCTACCGGTAAACATTAGAAATCCTAAGTTCAATCTAGGGGTAGCCTTAGTCCTATCGTATGCTTAAACATATAGATAGATAGATAGATTTGTCATTCCCCTGTTCTAGGACCCTATCCGGCCTATGCAGGTATATATCTATTGTTATATACAAAGGGAAACCCGAATAGGTGAAAACCCTTCCCGCCCCCGACTACTCCTTGTCTAGTTTAGCTTTCCCTCTGAACGTACGTAGTCCATGTCACTACCCCGTTAGCCCCCGCTCCTAGCCGGTCTCGTCGCGCTGCGTCGTGTCCTCTCTTCCTGCACTGCTCCTACTAGGCGGTACTGTTCTAGCCAGCCCTTCTCTAGTATCCAGTTCGTAATACGCCGTAGGTCCTCAGCGTTATTAAGAAGTGCCCCAATCGTCCGGTTCCTCGCCTTTGCCATCCACTCCCCCCTTCCTAGCGACCACCTCGGACAGACGAGGAGTGCGTGCCGTACGTTCTAGGAGCGATAGCCGTAGGGGCAGCTAGTATTCGTGTATCCTAGAACCTTTCTCTATAATAGGTACCCCTAGAGGCCGATGTGTTCGCTTCGCAGTTGGGTTGCTATGCTACTCTGTGCCCTCGTAAGGCGGTAGTGGATAAGCTTCGGGGGGTGCTTGACCGCGGATTTTGTAGCTGACCATTCCTTAGGTTGTCCCGCTAGCTAAGGGCGTCCACTATGCCCTACAACCTGGTTGTTCCACCTCTCTTTCCATAGTTGTTCTATAAACGATTTCTTACCTTCCTATTATGTTACTAGCTGTTCGTCCCTTGCCCGGTAGTTCGGCTCGTTTCCGGGTCGAATGCCCCTATACGCTAGTACTGATTCGCGGGCCCTTGCGACTGCACTGGCGATGACCTTCTGTACTGGGTACTGTGCCGACTTGCCTAAGTAGGAGGTCCGTAGTCTATAGATGTATAGGTCGATCGGCGGTATAGCGGTCTCGTGCTTAAGCATCCTCGTTAGTGTCGACTTATATACCCCGGTGACCTTCCTTAGGCATTGGTTTTGGATCTTCGCTAGCGGCGCGACGAGTCCCTTCGATAGGCAGGCCCTCTCGCCTAAGGACTATACTTGGCTGCTATAGGTAAGGACTGGCCGTACAATAGCCGTATATAGAAGTCGTGACTACCGGAAGTCCGCCCCCTATATGGACGCAGTGAGCCTCTGGTATGATGCTATATTCTGTTCAGCTTTCCGTAATATTGCCTATACGTGCTTCCTCTACCGTAGCGCCGGGTCCACCTATAGTCCGAGGATCCTGAGCTGATTTGCCGGGTTAGTCGTGTGCCCCTATATCTGGATAGAAGCTTGCATATTATGGAACCGTGGCCGGCGCGTAGAGTGTATTAGATTGTACTTTTCTGGGGCAAACCGAGCCCCGTGCCTCCTAGCCTAGTCCTCGCAGATCTTGTGCTTCTCTTCTAGTAGCCTACAGTTCTCCTCAGTCGAGGAAGACCACGCTAGGATGTTTGTGTCGTCTACGAAGCCGCTCGCAGCGGTGTTCTGGGATTCTAGGGCTAGGAGCAGCGTCGCTATAAAGAAGAGGAACAGAATAGGTGCTAGCGTTGAGCCCTACGGGATTCTAGTGTGGACTGCTTGAAATGGGCTTCTGTACTAGCCGACCAGGATCGACGTACTACGGTTTTGGAGGTAGGACCGTACGAAGTTGACAAGCCACTCAGGGAGTCCCTTCGACCTTAGGATGTAGAGTAGCCGCGGGTGTGACACGTAGTCGAAGGCTCCCGATATGTCTAGGCTAAGTAAGGAAGCCACCTTGTCCCTATTCTTATACCAGATAGCCTTTACCTAAGAGGTGATAAGTTCCATCGCGGATAGCGTCGATCGCTGTAGGCGCGCACCCATCTGGGTGTCCGGGAGTAGGGAGTGTTCCTCTACCGCCTCGGAGAGTCTCGTTGTAACCAGCTTCTTAAGCGCCTTCCTAAGAGTGTTAAGGAGCGCAATTGGGCGGTACGACTTCACCTGCGTATAGTCTTCCTTCTGCGGCTTGCGTAGGACCACTGTCGTCGATTGTTTAAAAGCTATCGGGTAGTACCCGGTCTGTAGGCAGGCGTTGAAGATCGCTGCAACTACTAGGGCTAGTTGATCTCTACACTTCTTTAGTAGCTCGTTTGGGATCCTATCCGGCCCCGGGGCTTTCTTCGCCGGTAACTTCCTTAGCATAGCGGCAACTTCTCCCTCGGACACCTCCTGTTGGACCGCGATGCTAGGGGCTAGGGGAGTAGAGCTGTTTATGTCGCTTAGATCAGCCTCGACTAGGGGCGGGAAGAACTTGCTAGCCAGTAGACGCGCCTTGGCCTCGGGGTCGCTAACCGGGCCACTAGGCGATTGTAGCGCTAGGATAGAGAAGGAGGGGCCCTATGTAGGGTCCTATCGGGCCCATTTCGCTAGCTTCTACATCCTCTCTAGCTTGCCGGCGATTTCTTCCACTGTGGCCCTCCAGCCGACTGCTTTCTCCCTTCGTATTATGGCTTTCTTCTGTTGGTATGCCTCCCTATATACGTTCCAGGCCTCCTCGCTATAGCTGCTCGTCCATACCCGGCGGGCTCTCCTTGCTTCTCTTACTACCGCAGTGCACTCCGGCGTCTAGTATAGTTTGGACCATGTCGTTAGTTAGGCAAGCGGAACGTGAAGTGAGGTCGCTTTTCTTATTTCGTCTGTCAACCCCTAGACTGCTTCGTCTATCTCGTCTTTACTGTTGTATTGCTGCTGCGCGATCTAGACTAGCCTCTTAGAGTCATCGAGGTACGCCTAGATGTTGGCCCAGTGGGCCTTTCCCTAGTTTGGCTTAGGGGTTCTCGCTGGTGTGCGTTATATCTATGTCGTAATAGAGGTCCTGACTAGCATGTGGTCTGACGACGCCTCGAGTTCATGTTCGATCCCATAGTAGGTTACCGTGTGGTAGTGGCTATCTGAGATCTAGGAGAGGTCGATCGTGCCTTGGAGTCCCCCTCTCTTCCAGGTGCCCAGGTTCTTCGGGGTATTGAGGGCAATTGCGTTGCTCGCTATCAAGTCGAGTACTTCGTCGGCTATAGGGTGCGGCTGCATAAGGCTTTCCTAGGAAGGGTAGTGTATGTTGAAGTCTCCTACTACGATGTAGCACCCTTGTCTCTTGAGCGCACTGTCTAGGTGTCTGTAGACCCCTAGGTCGCGGCTAGACCTCGAGGCTGGCGGTTGTATGTATAGGTTGTGTATCTAGGTGCTACCTACGTAGAGGGAGGTAATATCGCCCCCGCCTTCTTCGTCTGCGTAGTACACTACCTCCTAGTCGGATTCTAGTATGTCCTTGCTGACATAGAAGCACGTGCGGGGTCTGCCGTCGCCTCGTAGGCATGTCGTGTAGCCTGGTGACTTGTAGGTCGTTGGTCTCTTATAGTGCGGGTTAATCTATAGCTCCTAGATTGCAAGGACGTAGTGGACGCGCGGGTCCGCCTCGTGTAGGAAATGGTTCTAGACTATATCCTTGCTATAGTTGACGTTATACTGGATGATGCTAAGCGTATCGAGGCTAGTTATCGGCATCGACAATCATTTCCTCTATATCGTCCTGTGTCCTACTGCCCTATGCGTCCTAGTCTACGCCTATCGGCTGTGTACTAAAGGGGAGCCGGGCCTGGTTAGATTCCCTCGCCGCAGCTAGCAGAGCACGTGGCCTCCCGTACGCCCTAGGTTGCGCATCCTTTACATCGTTCTCGGCCCTAGGGCGCTTATGCCCGACCGCCGCTAGTTGGTTCCGGTATAGGCTAGCCTTACGGTCGCCGTAGAATCTTAGGGCGACGGTTCTGTTTGTGATTGCCTTGTTTTTCGCTAGTTTCCGCTATAGGCATTCCGCACTATACGATAGGTGGTGCCCCGGACAGTTCGCGCACCGTCTCGTAGTCGATGTACAGTCCCTAGACATATAGTCTCCTATACAGTTCGAGCAGGCCTGCTTGTTTGTACACGTGTAGGTTTGGTGTCCATACTGTTAGCATTTGAAGCATTAGAGGACACGAAAGGATGAGGAGTGCTTTTCTACTATCTTAAGGCTGTATTGCCAGACTAGGCCTTGTTCTATCGCTAGATCCGCCGCTTTCGCGTCTTATAGCTATACTATTAGCGCCGAGGCCTTCTTGCCTTCTGGCCATTTCCTATAGAGCCAAGTCGCCTTCTGGATTGGAGAGTTAAGAGTGACCGGGTTGTCCTCTTAGAGAGCGCGTAGGTGACCCTGGTTGGTTAGGTCAAACTCCTTAGGCATGTCGTGGACTAGGATCGTGAATTGTTTCGTTAAGACCTTCGCTAATGCCGTAACCTTAGATGCCCACTGTAGCTGTGCCTCTAGGTGCCTCCTAGCAGTAGTAGAGCTAGTATAGATCTATAGAGTGCCGTTAGACTGTTGGTTCACTACGACCACCCCTGGTTGGTTGATTCGTTAGGCGAGCTCCTTGTTCGATAGCTTCGTAACTTCGGCCTAGTCTTCCTTTGCTACAATGCGGATCGTAACTGCATCGTGCGTTAGGCGGGGGCCTAGTATCGATGCCGCGACCGATGCCTAGCTATAGGGGTGTTGATTCCGGGTGGCCTTACTAATCGCCTAGGACGTCGTCCTCATTTCTTGTTGCCCTCGGTGATACGACAGTACAAGCGCCGTGCGTAGCTGAGTGATCATTGCCTATAGAGACCGGTAAGGGAGCTAATCGTTAGTTTCTATACTTTTTGCGTCCTCTATAAGTTGCTACCAGTTGTCTTAGGGGGGCTTCGCCTATAGGGCCGTAGGCGCCGTTAGTGCCGTAGCCTAGGCTGCCATTGCCTAGGAGTTGCCTAATGTAGCTAGGCACCTCCGCGGCGTTTGGAGCTGAAGAAACAGGGTGAAGAGAGCTTCAAGCTGTCCAGATTGAATGAGGTAGAACTCCCTCAGTCCTAGGGGCAGTGGCCTGCTTTGTATATCGTTAGAATGGCCTTGATAAGAGCTTTCGAATGTGTCTTGTTTTGGCGCAGAGATCGATGAGCGTTTTGCTTAAACATATATTGTCGTCCGCTCAACTTATTGAATTATCCGATAATTACTCTATACTAAGTTATTTCGCTCCGGTAAATAGTAAGAGAGCTCGCTCTACTTCTAGAGAGTATAAGATACTAGTTAGTAGCGTAATATACTAGGCTGTCTACGACAGAGCTTGCACTATATAAGGTGTAATAGGGCTCTAATAGGTAACACCGGAGTAACGGTATCGGAAAGTTAAAAAGGCGCTAGGGTGCCTTACTTTCTATACTTTTAAAGGTTATTACCTTAGGGTAGTAACACCTTTTTGTTTAAGGCAAGTGTATACTATATATAAGGTACAAAAGTAGCGGATAATATAGTAATAAGGTAGTAGTCTTATTACTAGTAGTAGGTTAGAGGCGTTTCTTACATTCTAATTAGACACGCTACTTTTATCGCGCGCGCGTACGCTACTACTAGTTATAGGGAGTTTCTCGCCCTTACGCTATTAGCTAATAGGAGTCCGAGAAATACCTATTAATAATAGTACTAGGGCCGTATCGGTAAATAGTAGATACTTACCCTAGCTTCGTTATCGTCTATAGTATTAGTAGCTACTAGTAGCCGTGTTTTACGCCTACTAGCGCTTCTAGAGAGGTGTCCGTAAAGATAAAGCCGTTTGGTATTTGTTTCGAGATAAGGTAAGGCCACTACTACGGGCTTCTTAGGCGTCTATTAGCCCGTTACCTCCTAATTTAGCTATAGAGGGTACTAAGGTACGTAGGTCTACGCCTTCCTTAGTATTACCGTACCGGCGTATATTTACTTAAACCCGTAGGTACGTACCTAGACCTCGCGCCCGCTAACTAACCCGACTAGCGGCTTAGCGCCCGTATATAACTCTCGCGCCCTCCGCGCCTCTCCTAGATAGAACATCTATTCGACTTATACCTTACCCGACTACGTTCTTATACCTACTTATAATACTTCGAATAGATTATTACTAACGTATAGAGAGACACGAGAAGCTATATTCGGGAGATTATAGAGAAACCGCGATAGTATACGAGGAAGTACTAAGATTAGGTATCGTACTCGCTAAGTCGTACCTTAAAGTAGATTATAGCTAATATAGTAATAATAGCGAGACAGACCGGTACCGGCGTACTAGGCGTAAGTATAGAGGATACTAATAGACGCGTTTATCGCGCGTCGCTTAATAGATTATCCTTCTTTACCCTACCTCCTAATCCGCCCGATAACGATAGCGCAAACCCGGCGACGTAGACTTAAGGATATAAAGAGGATATCGTAAATAAGCTCCTCGACGAGAATAACTAGTACCGTAAGTAGTATAAGAAGGTGTTCGACTAACTTAAGGCGATTAAGAAAGAGGAGGTCGAGATAGAGCTAAACTTAGCTATAAGGGCGCGCGTACTATAGGGTCTGAATAAGATAGTTATTGTTCTACGAAGCTACGAAAGAGGAGCGCGAGGCGCGGCGAAGTTATAAAGTAAAGCTAAGCCGCGCTAACCCGATACGGAAGGTCCGCGGTTTAGCCGGGCCGACGTAGCTATAGTAAGGGGTCGCGGGCTACCCGTAATAGTACCCCCCTCCTAAAACACGCCTTAGTCCTCTAAGCGTTATCTACCTTATAAGGCCACTTACCTATCGAGCTCTATAATCGCGCGAACGCCTAATTATTCTCTAGTACCCTATCGTTATCCGATAATATTGTATTCGCTCTATTAAGACTATCCTCGACCGGCTTCCTTCGAGAAATATATTACCTAGTTAGCTAGCTTACCCTAGACCTAAGTCTATCTTCGGCTAGTACTCGCGTATAATCCTTATAACTAAAGTTAGGTATTATTATATACTCTATAGGCTCTACTTAAGTATCGAATATATATAGAGCAGATTCTATTAGAGGTAAGGCTCGAGGCGACTTATTCGTAACGGTGTCTTTTGGAATAACCCTGATCGAGTTGAGCCCGAGCACCTTAGTAGCTAGTAGGGACTAGTTAGATAGAGCTACGAAGCCTATAGGCGTAGACAACTCCGGCCGGTTATAGTAAAAGTCTATAATAGCGGCGGCTACGTGTTCAAGCATGTCCTCTATAGGTTACTAGGTCTTACTATCCTCCTCGTTCTGATATCCAGCCCATTTCACCTTATACTATGTATCTACTTTACGCTTATGCCCCTTCTTCACCTTGCCTACCCGCTTACGGGTGTATATGTCAAGGATCTTTTCCACCTCGTATATATACGTAGGTACTACTACTACATCGGCTACTACATTAGCCTCGGTAGTATTAGGTTCGATAGTTATCGGTAGTAGCGGCGCTAGATGCTACCCTTTAAGTAGTGGGAAATCGGGGTAGTCGGCTCGTTGTAGTAGTGAGGTATAGAAGCAGTTATCAAGTCCTACTAGAGCGTCTAATAGTTTCAGTTAATAAGAGAGTCTAGCCGGTATGACTTCCGTAATCTGGTAAGGGCCGGTATATCTCCTATCTAGCTTCTTAGATAGTCGAGTCGTACGGATGTTCTTAGTGCTAAGATATACCTAATCACCTACCTTATAGTCTAGAGGAATGCTTCGGTAGCGGTTTGCTACCTCTACTTAGAGAGCTTATAACATTTGTATATTCTCTTAAAGGTGTTTGTGAAGCTCGCAAATTCGATATATAAAGGTTTCTACTGATCGCGTATCTAGTCGCTAGAGAGTAGTCAGTCCTCCCTCCTTTCTAGTATTTAGGTCAACTCGCTCTATAAACTTAGGGTTATATCCTAAGGTGGCGTAGAACGGCGACACACTAGTAGTCTTAGACAGGTGATTGTTGATCGCAAACTAAGTAAGGCATAGCTATTCTGCCTAGTTATCCTGTGCCTTATTAGTAAACATACGGAGATACTGTTCTATCGCCTAGTTAGTACGTTCTGACTGTCTATCAGTTTCTAGGTAATACGAAGAACTTAGCTTATAATTTGTACGGAGCATCTTATAGAGTTTCTTCTAGAAGGTAGCAACCTACTACTTGCTACGGTCTAATATAATAGTGTTAGGAAACCCGCGCCGATAGAATATATATTTAAGGAAAGGCCTTGCCGCATTCTGTACTGTTATTACGCTAATAGAGATCAGCTCGACTTCCTTAGTAAGCCTGTTAGTGACGGTCATAATATTGTTATAGACTATACCGTTAAGAGCACTGTCTAGAAGTCCGACAACGAAGTCGACTACAATGTGTTTCTAAGGCCGATCTAGAATAGGAAGTAGCTATAGTAATCCTAGTGGCTAGGAGTGTAGAGATTTTGTTATACGGTAGGTACGGCAATTCGCGGTGTATCTACGTACGGATCTCGCTAATCTAGGCTAGTAGAATTCACGTGCTACGAGTTTATAAGTACGAGCTCGTCCTAGATGGCCTACTACTAGAGCGTTATAGTTTATCTTGATTATCCTAGTCTATAAAGCTTAGTCATTTAGTACCTATAAGCTCTACTCGTCGTATTGATTTCGAATATATAGCAGGTCGCTATCTACTTTATAGTGTGCTAGGGGAATCTTCGCTCTCTATAGCAGTATAGGAGTACGGTCTTTCTATAGGTCCTTAATCGCGGTCTTAAGCTCGTTATCGGTTACGTACGCCGTCGACATTTGATACTCGAGTTCGGCTTCCCGCTAACTTTTACGCGTCGCCGGTTGTTTAGTAGGCGTATCTCGTTCTATAGGTATTAACTCTTTAGCTTTAGGGTTTAGCGGTACTAGTTCCTCTTCTTCCGGCGTATCTTCTACTATTGCCTATAGTAAGGCGATCTTAAGGAATCGCTTAGGAGGCAGTAATGTCTAATACTAATGCTAGTTCCGAGGGTCGTCCACCCCCTACGGAAGGTCCTAGCTACGTCTCGTTAGGCTGTCTAGCTTTATACCTTAAAGTCCTAGACGGTATATTATCTTAAAGTTGAACTATAACAAGAACTTAGCCTAACGCGCTTGTCGCCGATTTAGCTACTTTGTCGTCATAAAGTATTCCTGGTTCTTGTAGTCGGTGTAAATCTTGACTAGCTATAAGTCCTTATTATCTACCTCGTAGGCGAGCTCGGGTCTCTATTCCTTAAAAGCCTTGATAATAGCTAACAGTTCCTTGTTATAGATTTCATAATTACACTCCTATAGACTCAACTTCTTCGAGTAGAAGGCTATAGGATATAGTACACCATTCTCGTTATACTACGAAAGCACGCCGGCGTTCATAAAATCTAAAGAATCTGTCTCTATTACTGTTTCCCTACCTAGTACGTAATGTACGAGCATGCCGGCTTTGCTAAACGTAGCTTTCAAATTGTCAAAGGCTCGTTAGCAATCTAGTGACTATTGAATCCTTCTGTTCTTGTGATTACTTGGTCCGTCCGACTTAGTCAGGTTTGTAAGAGGAGCAGCTATACGCAAAAATGCTTCGATGAACCGCCTATAGAAGTTAGCAAATCTAAGGAAGGCCTAGACATCCTTCAGGTTCTTAGGAGCTTCCTATATCTAAATATATTCGAGTTTCTCGGGGTCTATCTCGATGCCGTTAGGGGTTATAATTAGCCTAAGATACTTCACCTTCTATTAGTAGAATTCGCTTTTGTCGATGTCTACTATAAGTCCTATATCGCGTAGCTTAGTAAGAACCTTCCGCACGTGTTCAATGTGCTCCTCTAAGGTGTCACTGAAGATAAGTACGTTATCTAGGTAGGCCGACATAAAGTCGTCTAGGTGTTCTTATAAGACCTTATTAATATATAATTAGAACGATGCTAGTCCGTTACACAAGCCGAATGGCAACACTAGACACTCGTAGATGCCGTATCGTGTCGCAAACGCTATTAACTACTCGTGCCCTTTAGCTATCCGTAACTTGTTAAAGGCTACTATAATGTCTAGCTTTATGAAGTACTTCTTACCGTATATACGGTTGAGCGTCTCTTATATTAAGGGAATCGGATACCGGTTCTTAATAGTGATCGTATTTAATCCTCTATAGTCGATATAAACACGTAGCCCACCTCTAGGCTTACGTACTACTAGCACTAGTATAGGAGACTAGTTCGTCTTTTGCCCTACTTTTCGTACCTTCCCTTTAGATATTTGCTCGTCTAGCCATTTCTTAACTACCTCGTTCTCCTTCTTAGCTAGGCCGTAGGGCTTGCGGTATAGTAGCTCTTATAGACTATTAGGCTTAATATGAATCTCATGATCTACGCCTAGTCGGTGAGGTGGGAGTTCTTTATAATCCTTAGCTAAGAAAGCGTCCGTAATATTGTAGTATATTAGCGGTAACTTCTCCTTCGGGTTGTGATTAAACTGCTTGTTCAAGAATTGGTCTAGATTATTAGTAGCTATTACACTTAGCTTAAGCTCTCCGCCGTCGCTCTTACGCCTAGTAGGCATGATGTAGAAGTACTTAGCCCTAGGCCGGTGCGCGTACATCCCCTACGCGCGTTAAGAAACGCCCTAGTAGTCCACTTCTTTATCGTCTATATCTTCTAGGTCATATAATAAGACGTTTAGCTCTGCCTCTCCTACTGTGAAGCTCGCTACTTCTCTAGTAAAGGGCTCTAGTCCGTACCGTACTAGTGCCTACTTCTTCTTCTCGCGGTAGTTTAGGGATTGTACTGTTATCGGTATCTTATTCTATAGACAGTGACCAAAGCAGTAATCCGACCTAAATACCACCTCGCCTATCTCCTAGAAGATGTTTAGGTTATACGCTATAAGCCACGGTAGGCTAAAGACGATGTCGCATTCGAGGTCGGTGACGTAGTATAACATTTGCTCGTAATGATCGCCTATAACTACGTCTATAGGGGCCGCGTATGTAATCTGCTACGTAGTAGCCGTTCTATCTCCTAGTGTTAGTCGTCGGCTTTACGTCAAAGAGATTAGGGGTATTGTGTATTTGCGTATAAATTTCTAGTTAAGAAAGAGAGAGGTGGAAGCAGAATCTATAAGGCCTCGAGCCTTTCTCTATTATATTATTACGGGCAATACTATATAAGGGTATATAGCTAGCTATTACTTATCTAGTACGTATGCCGATATCTTAAGCTCCTTACTATAGTCTGTTACCGTCTCTTACGTTCCGTGTCTCTTAATCTTATACTCTTTCTATCCTAGGAAGTTCGGGTGACCGCTATCTACTACGCTTAGGTAGCGGTCGTGCCATTTCCCTACCGCGGATTAGCGGCTAGGGAACTAAGGTTCGCGCTCGGATTCGGCGTAGTATTACGTAGACGCGGTGGGCGATAGTCGCTATTGTACCTATATATTAGGCATTTAGGGTTAGTCGATACGTAAGAACCTATACGGTAGCGGTAGTACTTACCCTACTTCTTAAGGTCTTTGCGCTACTTACGGTTAAGCGTAGGCAGGTTCTATAGATATGTCGGTAGATCCTCCTTCTTCTTAGTACTAGCGTACTATAGTAGGCGCTGTACTAAGGCACCTGCTACACTAGTAGCGGTACTAGTAACTACGTTACCGTTATTCTAGTTATTCTAGCCGCTATTACTATTCGAGTTACTATTACCCCGGGGGCGCTCCTTCTACGGGTATAGTCGATCTATCTCGTAGAAACTCTCGTCTAGTACGGTATACTCCTCGATAACGTCTTATATACTATCTAGGCGGCGGTCGACTTCGCGGTCGCTAAAGGTCTTAATAAAGTACTTACGGTTTAGTCGGTTACGGAACAGTATAAGCTCGGTCTTATCGGTCTATAACATCTAGGCGCGCGACTTCGAGTAGCGGGTATAGAAGGCTACAAAGGTTTCGCCTTGTTCTTACTTATAGGTAGTAATGTTAACTATAGCCTTAGTTCCCTTATTACGTATACTATATTAGCGTGTTATCTAGTCTAATAACTCTTCTCTAGTCTTAAACTCGTTAAAGGACTACTATCTAGGCATAGGGATCCTCGGCTTAATGCTTCGCTAAGGATCACCTTGTGTCTACCTATATATAAAGCGTAGACTATCTGCCTTAGTACGGAAGGTTACTATAGTTAGCTTTAGGAGAACACTGCTGTACTAGCTATCGAAATTAGGGTCGTCATCGTTCTTAAAGTGCTTAGGGTCAGGCATACCCTTGCCGATCTCTATACCGCGAGTAAGGGTGCGGTCAATAGTAAAGAGACGTTCTAGAAGGTCAACTAGTAGTGTCTAGGTACGGGTGTTACGTATTCTCGAGTCACGACTATTGTTAGGTCCTAGTCGCGGACGGTCGTTATTACGTCCTCGGCTATTATTACTACGGTTATTGTCGTCTCTATCGTTATTACTACTACCGCTACCGCCCCCTCTACTAGCAGCTTCGCGATACCTACGTAATAGCTACTCGAGTGAGGTCTCGCGTAGGCGGGAACGAGAGGGTCGGCGGCCTAAGCGGCCCCTGCCTCCGTTCTATATAGTGTCTCCTACCTTAAGCCGAGCCTTTAGGTTATCGACTTCTTGTTATAGGGCCTAATTCTTCGCCTTAGCATCTTATGCCTTCTTCTTCTCCTTCTTGTAGATCTCGCTAAACTGCTTATATAGGTTGTTAGTGTCATGGTCTCCCTACAGAGTGTACAGAAGGTGGGGACAGAAGAGCCTTAGAGTGCTCAGAAGTCGTCAAGAAGTGACAGTCTAGCTTGGTGTATGAGCGCCAAGAATCATATACCCCGCAATATTCACTACGGGACCTAGCCCTCCAAATTCACCCCTCTACCAAACCTTAACAGATTCACTTCGGCTCGTAACTATGTGACTCACGGCACTCCCGCGAGCACCCGCGACTGCGCTGGACCCTAGAAGAAGCACGTAGAAGACTCGGAACGTAGGGCAGGTTGGAATAAGGTTTTGAGCAAAGCTACTAAGCGCGGCTTCGCACGGGTTAGCCCTGTTGATACGGGGACACGTACTCGCGAGGGTCGCGTATAAATATCTGGCCTTCCCTAGGCCTCTCTTGCTTTCTTCGTCTTTTGTTTTGTGTAGCAATCATACTATACCCTTTTGCATCTGCACTTCGCACCTACATTCTCGCTTTCACCCTTACATCTTATAGGCCAGGCTCTCGCCCTAACATCACAAAAGACCAACAAACCGTCAACCACTCGAGTCATCCTTATAGGTGACCACGCCACCGATAGAGGTGTCAACCTCGACAACCAAGACACTCTATTCCACTTCAGTAAGTAGACTAACATCCCCTTCTCGAACGCCGCTGCCTTCGGTGCCTAGGCAAACGCTAACCCCGACACCGCCTACGCTCTTATCAACCGCACCGTCTCCTCTTTCCGCGAGACCGCCTAGCAGGTCGAGCAAGCAAACAACCAAGCAACATACCTTCAAGGTATTGTGAATACCTTCTAGAACCTCGCCCCGTACGCCGACGATAACCGCCGCTAGCACTTCTCTAAGAAGGTCAACGACCTAGACGAGTTCGACGGCAACAAGAGCAAGTTTGAGGCATTTGAGACACAGCTCACCATCAAGCTGTTAGCTAATACCGACCACTTTCCGCAAGAGAAGGACAAAGTCACGTACGTCTTCTCCCTCCTTCGGGGAGACGCCGCGGCTTAGGTACAACACTATATCGACAACGCTACGCAGACTATCGGCTGCCCGGACGTCCTCACCTTGATATAGGACCTCCGTGCTGCCTTTGGTGATCTAGACCGTAGAGCCACCGCCTAGAACGCTATCTATAACCTCCTCTAGAAGAACAAGAGCTTCGCCGAGTACCTCGCGGCCTTCAACCGCGACATCGGGTTCACCGGCTATAACGAAGAGACCAAGAAGAGCACTCTCCGCCGTAGTTTGTTAGCAGAGCTTCTTCGAGCCCTCGAGGACAAGGACGTCGGTGCTATAAGCTTCCGTGAGCTCGTCGAGACCTGCTAGCGCCTCGACTCCAACATAAAACACACCGCCTCTCTCCTCGCTTCCCGTTCTTAAGGTCGTTAGCCTCGTGGTCCCGGAAGCCACTTCGCTGCTCTACTAGGCGCCGCCGCTCCTACGGCTCTCCCTCCCGTCTCTGTAGGTGACGCTATAGATCTCAGCGCTAGTACCGCCGTCCCTCGAGTCCAGGGCCTCGTCAACGGTAAGCTCACTCCCGAAGAGAAGCTTCGCCGTCGCCAGGCCGGACTCTGCACCTACTACGGCGGTCCAGGCCACATCGCAGCCAACTGTCCGCAGCTCGCTGCCCGTAACGCCCGTAACCCGGTTCGCGGCGCTGTCGGCGCTATCGAGCCTGCTCCTGCTACTCCCGCTAAGCAGGGAAAAGCCTAGGTCTTCCTCATCGACGCGATGAAGACCAAGAACAACGTTTACCGAAAGTGAAGAGAGGAAAGAAGTTGAGGATCAATACAGCATAGCTAGACCTGTACGACGAGACGGGCAAGGACCACGCTTACAAACCGTTCGTTACGAATGTAAATATCGGCTCAAAGAAACTCTCTTCTTCCAATCTCACTCTTATAGACACTAGCGCACTAGGCGAGTCTTTTATAGACTATAAACTCGCGACCTCTCTCAACCTCGAACCCTAGGAACTGAAGTACCCTCGCACCCTTGAACTCTTTGACGGCACGGAGACTACTACTAGTAAGATTACTTATGTTATACACACGTCAATCACCCTCGGAGGCAAGCGTATGTCGATCACTAGCTTCCTTACGTCCCTACCGCATTAGAAGTTTATCCTCGGCCTCCCCTAGTTCAGACGACACCGACCTATTATCGACTGGACTTCCCTTACTGTCAGCTTCCCTCTAGAAGTTCCTCCGGCACCTCCGCCTTCTCCGCCGCCTCAGCGCGGTCCTGAGTATACCAAGATCTTCTAGGTGAACGCCGCTGCCTTCACCACTGCTACTAAGTAGCCTAAAGCTCAAGTCTTCGCCGCCTCTCTCCGCGATATCGACATCGCCCTCGAGAAGCTCGATAAGAAGCGTACACCTACCGACCCTGCTACGAAGGTCCCTCCTTAGGCACACCACATCCTCTACGTATTCGATACTAAAGCCGCAGACGAGCTGCCTCCTTATCGCCCTCACGACCACAAGATTGAGCTAGAAGAAGGTGCAGAGACACCGTTCGGACCGTTATATTCTATGTCCCGAGAAGAGCTTATCGTCCTTAAGAGATACCTCGAAGAGAACCTAAAGAAGGGGTTCATTCGAGCGAGCCGTTCTAGCGCTAGCAGTCCCGTCATGTTCGTCAAGAAGCCCGGCGGTGGTCTACGCTTCTACGTAGACTACCGAGGCTTGAACGCTGTTATAAAGAAGAACCGCTACCTAATACCGTTGATTTAGGAGACGCTCGAGCGCCTCTCTAAGGCCAAGTACTTCACCAAGCTCGATGTCATCGCTGCGTTCAACAAGTTACGAATGGTAGAAGGACACGAGTATCTCATAGCCTTCCGTACTCGCTACGGGCTGTTCGAGTCGCTCGTTATGCCCTTCGGCGTTTGTAACGGGCCTAGTACCTTCTAGAACTTCATTAACGACATCCTTTAGGAGTTCCTCGATCAGTTCTACACTGCCTACATCGACGACATCCTAGTCTATAGCGAGACCAAGGAGGAGCACCGCGAGCACGTCTGTAAGGTCCTTCAGAAGCTCGCAGACGCCGGCTTATAGCTCGACATCGACAAGTGCGAGTTTGAGAAGACCGAAGTCAAGTTCCTTAGTTTGATTATTACCGCAGACGGCATCAAGATGGACCAAGAGAAGATCGACGCTATCGTCGAATAGGATGCTCCTACGAACGTTAAAGAGGTCTAGGGTTTCCTAGGCTTTGCCAACTTCTACCGCCGCTTCATCCACGCATTTTCGGGCGTAGTACGCCCTTTGACGAAGCTCACGCGCAAGGGTGAGAAGTTCGCCTGGACCGACGAATGCTAGGAGGCTTTTGACTTGCTTAAAGCGAAGTTTGTTAAGAACCCGCTTCTACGGCACTTCGATTTCGAACTGGAGACCCGTGTAGAGACCGACGTATCCGACGGCGTAGTGGGCGGTGTCCTGCTACAACGCCGCTCGCCTGAATCCCCCTGGTTACCTGTCGCCTTCCTCTCTAAGAAGATGACCGCTACGGAGTGTAACTACGAGATCTACGACAAGGAGCTTCTCGCTATCGTCAAAGCTTTCGAAGAGTAGCGCCCCGAGCTCGAAGGCTCTGCTATGCCCGTCTAAGTAAGCTCCGACTATAAGAACCTCGTCTACTTTATAAAGAGCAAGCTACTTAATCGTCGCTAGGCCCGCTGGAGCGAGTTCCTCTCCCGGTTCAACTTCGTGATCTCGTACACGCCCGGTAAGGCCAACTCGATGGCCGACGCCCTTACCCGCCGCCCTAGTAACTCTCTAGTTGATCGAAGAGGGGGCCGGCAAATCGCAGGGCAACAAGTTATTAAAGAGCACAACCTCTCTTCCGAGCTTCGAGAGTACCTATCGAATGGCTAGCCTACGCTCGCCGCTTCCTTTGCTACTCTCGTGCTCGCTCCTGCCTACCTTGACGAGAGTGACGATGAATCCGAGCCTAAAGAATACGCCTCGGACGCTAAGGACTTGAACGACGATAAAGAGGGCTTAGTAACGACCGACGGCTCATCCGAATCAGACTTTGAGGGGTTTGATAATGAGGAGCAGCCCGAAGGCATCATAGCACGAGTACGAACAGCGTACGATGCCGACATAGACGCCTAAGAGTTAGTTTAGGCCCTTGAATCTAGCGCGAGGACATTCCCGGGCTTCTCGCTGTCCGAGTACGAGCTCTAGGAAGGTGTCGTCTACTTCCGTAAGAAGCTTTACGTACCGCAGCCCGAAGGCTCTAATATCCGAGCTGAGATTCTTCAAATCATCTACGACTCCGCCTCTAGGGGTCACCTAGGCGTAGCCAAGACCTATAAGCTCCTCGCTAGGTATTACTGGTGGCCGCATTCCTAGAAGGACGTCCGCCGCTACGTGCTGAACTGCGCTACTTGCCGAAGAGCCAAAGCTAACCGCCACCGTCCCTACGGTCTCTTGCACCCTCTCCCGGCTCCTGATCGTCCGTAGAAGCACATCACTATAGACTTTATCACCGATCTTCCTCACGGTAAGACCTTTAGCGGCGTGAAAGCAAAGGCCCTTCTAGTGATCGTGGACCGTCACTCCAAGGACCGGTACATAATCCCGTGCTAGAGCATGACTGTAAAGGAGACTACTCGCTTGTTCTACGAATTCGTCTGGCGCTTTCAAGGCCTCCCGGATAGCATCACCTCTAACAGAGGCACCTAGTTCATCTCGCACTTCTAGAAGCGTCTATGTGCTATCCTAGGCATCAAGCATAACCTCTCGACTAGTTTTTAGCTACAGACCGACGGCCAGACCGAAATTACGAACGCTATCCTCGAGCAGGTCCTTCGTTGCTTCGTCGACTACCACTAGAAGGATTGGCCTCAGTATATCCCTACGGTGGAGTTCGCTACTCGTAACTAGGACTCGGAGACTACTGGCTACTCTCCCTTCTATACTACGAGAGGTTACCACCCTCGTACAGGCATAGAACCAGAAGAACCTCTCCCGCCTACCGAAGACGCAAACGAGCAAGTAGTAGACGAGTTCGCTACTATGCTCTCACAGATCTATGAAGAAGTTCACGACGAGATGGTGTACGTATAAGCAATCTACGAGGATCAAGCCAATCGTCGTCGCTAGCCAGCTCCCGACTACTAAGTAGGCGATATAGTCTACCTCAACTCCAAGAACATCAAGACAGACCGCCCCTCTAAGAAGCTAAACTGGAAGAACCTAGGTCCTTTTGAGATCACCGAGCGTATTAGTTCACACGCCTACCGTCTAGCTCTTCCTACGAACATAAAGATCCACGACGTCTTCCATCCCGTACGCCTTCGGCCGTCGGCTAAGGACCCATTCCCGAACCAAAACCAAGACATACTAGGTCCTCCCGATAAAGTAGAAGTCGACGAGCCTGTTAACCTACCTTCTGACGACTATGCCGTCCGCAAGATCCGGGGAATCCGCGTAGAGCCCAACGACGTTAAAGGACTACCGCCGATCAAGTATGAAGTCGAATAGCAAGGTTGCCCTAAATAGGATACCTTATAGGAACCTATCCAATATATCATCTTCAATCGTTAAGTAATCGAAGAATACTACGCCCGCGTAGACGGCCCAGAAGTCAACATCGGCAGGCTCTTCGAATCTGAGCTTTTCGACGGGGCTTACTAATAGTGTATCGACCATAACATTAGGCCTAGGCCTAGTACTGAAGCTGAACATCCTCGATATATAGAACTACTACGGCTTCGTAGGAACTCAGCTTTGTTCGGGGGGGCTACTGTCATAGTCTCCCTATAGAGTATACAGAAGGTGGGGACAGAAGAGCCTCAGAGTGCTCAGAAGTCGTTAAGAAGTGACAGTCTAGCTTGGTGTGTGAGCGCTAAGAATCACATGCCCCGCAACATTCACTACGGGACCCAGCCCTCCAAATTCACCCCTCTACCAAACCTTGACAGATTCACTTCGGCTCGTGACTGTGTGACTCACGGCACTCCCGCGAGCACCCGCGACTACGCTAGACCCTAGAAGAAGCACGTGGAAGACTCGGAACGTAGGGCAGGTTGGAATAAGGTTTTGAGCAAAGCTGCTGAGCGCGGCTTCGCACGGGTTAGCCCTATTGATGCGGGGACACGCACTCGCGAGGGTCGCGTATAAATATCTGGCCTTCCCTAGGCCTCTCTTGCTTTCTTCGTCTTTTGTTTTGTGTAGCAATCATACTATACCCTTTTGCATCTGCACTTCGCACCTACATTCTCGCTTTCACCCTTGCATCTCACAGGCCAGGCTCTCGCCCTGACAGTTAGCTTCCTTATATTTCTTCCCTAGCTCTTACAACTTAGCTGGGTTAGGGTTAGGGTTAGGGTTAGGGTTAGGGTTAGGGTTAGGGTTAGGGTTAGGGTTAGGGTTAGGGTTAGGGTTAGGGTTAGGGTTAGGGT